>NC_047110.1:113909961-114086002 GCF_902500255.1 Thalassophryne amazonica | reverse complement strand
TGGTGTATGTGTTGTGTACTGTGGTGTGTACTGTGTTGTGTACTGTGGTGTGTATTGTGTGTACTGTGTTGTGTATTGTGTTTACTGTGTTGTGTACTGTGTTGTGTATTGTGTGTGTACTGTGTTGTGTACTGTGTTGTGTATTGTGTTGTTTACTGTGGTGTGTACTGTGTTGTGTACTGTGTTGTGTACTGTGTTGTGTATTGTGTGTACTCTGTTGTGTACAATGTGTACTGTTATGTATTGTGTTGTGTACTGTGGTGTGTACTGTTGTGTATTGTGTGTGTTGTGTACTGTGGTGTGTAGTGTGTTGTGTACTGTGCTGTGTATTGTGTGTACTGTGGTGTGTATTGTGTGTACTGTGTTGTGTATTGTGGTGTGTACTGTATTGTGTATTGTGTGTACTGTGTTGTGTACTGTGGTGTGTACTGTGTTGTGTATTGTGTGTACTGTGTTGTGTACTGTGGTGTGTACTGTGTTGTGTATTGTGTACTGTGGTGTGTACTGTGTTGTGTATTGTGTGTACTGTGTTGTGTACTGTGGTGTGTACTGTGTTTTGTATTGTGGTGTGTACTGTGTTGTGTATTGTGTGTACTGTGTTGTGTACTGTGGTGTGTACTGTGTTGTGTATTGTGTGTACTGTGGTGTGTATTGTGTTGTGTATTGTGTGTACTGTGTTGTGTATTGTGTTGTGTACTGTGTTGTGTACTGTGTTGTGTATTGTGTTGTTTACTGTGGTGTGTACTGTGCTGTGTTTTGTGTGTACTGTGTTGTGTATTGTGTTGTGTACTGTGGTGTGTACTGTGTTGTGTACTGTGGTGTGTATTGTGTGTACTGTGTTGTGTATTGTGTGTGTGTACTGTGTTGTGTATTGTGGTGTGTACTGTGTTGTGTATTGTGTGTACTGCGTTGTGTACTGTGGTGTGTACTGTGGTGTGTACTGTGTTGTGTATTGTGTGTACTGCGTTGTGTACTGTGTTGTGTACTGTGTTGTGTACTGTGGTGTGTACTGTGTTGTGTATTGTGTGTACTGGTGTGTATTGTGTGTATTGTGTTGTGTACTGTGTGTACTCTGTTGTGTACTATGTGTACTGTGTGTACTGTGTTGTGCATTGTGTGTACTGTGTCGTGTACTGTGTGTACTGTGTTGTGCATTGTGTGTACTGTGTTGTGTATTGTGTGTACTGTGTTGTGTACTGTGTGTACTGTGTTGTGTATTGTGTGCACTGTGTTGTGTATTGTGTGTACTGTGTTGTGTATTGTGTGTACTGTGTTGTGTACTGTGTTGTGTATTGTGTGTACTGTGGTGTGTACTGTGTTGTGTATTGCGTGTACTGTGGTGTGTATTGTGTGTACTGTGTTGTGTATTGTGGTGTGTACTGTATTGTGTATTGTGTGTACTGTGTTGTGTACTGTGGTGTGTACTGTGTTGTGTATTGTGTGTAATGTGTTGTGTACTGTGGTGTGTACTGTGCTGTGTATTGTGTGTACTGTGTTGTGTATTGTGTTTACTGTGTTGTGTACTGTGTTGTGTACTGTGTTGTGTACTGTGGTGTGTACTGTGTTGTGTGTTGTGTGTACTGTGTTGTGTATTGTGTGTACTCTGTTGTGTACTATGTGTACTGTGTTGTGTATTGTGTGTACTGTGTTGTGTATTGTGTGTGTTGTGTACTGTGTGTACTGTGTTGTGTATTGTGTGTACTCTGTTGTGTACAATGTGTACTGTGTGTACTGTGCTGTGTATTGTGTGTACTGTGTTGTGTACTGTGGTGTGTACTGTGTTGTGTATTGTGTGTACTGTGTTGTGTACTGTGTTGTGTACTGTGTTGTGTACTGTGGTGTGTACTGTGTTGTGTATTGTGTGTACTGTGTTGTGTATTGTGTGTATTGTGTTGTGTACTGTGTGTACTCTGTTGTGTACTATGTGTACTGTGTGTACTGTGTTGTGCATTGTGTGTACTGTGTCGTGTACTGTGTGTACTGTGTTGTGCATTGTGTGTACTGTGTTGTGTATTGTGTGTACTGTGTTGTGTACTGTGTTGTGTACTGTGTTGTGTATTGTGTGTACTCTGTTGTGTACAATGTGTACTGTGCTGTGTATTGTGTGTACTGTGTTGTGTACTGTGGTGTGTACTGTGTTGTGTATTGTGTTGTGTACTGTGGTGTGTACTGTGTTGTGTATTGTGTTGTGTACTGTGGTGTGTACTGTGTTGTGTATTGCGTGTACTGTGTTGTGTATTGTGGTGTGTACTGTGTTGTGTATTGTGTGTACTGTGTTGTGTACTGTGGTGTGTACTGTGTTGTGTATTGTGTGTACTGTGTTGTGTACTGTGGTGTGTACTGTGTTGTGTACTGTGGTGTGTATTGTGTGTAATGTGTTGTGTACTGTGGTGTGTACTGTGCTGTGTATTGTGTGTACTGTGTTGTGTACTGTGTTGTGTATTGTGTTTACTGTGTTGTGTACTGTGTTGTGTATTGTGTTGTGTACTGTGTTGTGTACTGTGGTGTGTACTGTGTTGTGTGTACTGTGTTGTGTATTGTGTGTACTCTGTTGTGTACTATGTGTACTGTGTTGTGTATTGTGTGTACTGTGTTGTGTATTGTGTGTGTTGTGTACTGTGTGTACTGTGTTGTGTATTGTGTGTACTCTGTTGTGTACAATGTGTACTGTGTGTACTGTGCTGTGTATTGTGTGTACTGTGTGTGTACTGTGGTGTGTACTGTGTTGTGTATTGTGTGTACTGTGTTGTGTACTGTGTTGTGTACTGTGGTGTGTACTGTGTTGTGTATTGCGTGTACTGTGGTGTGTACTGTGTTGTGTATTGTGTGTACTGTGTTGTGTACTGTGTTGTGTATTGTGTTGTGTACTGTGGTGTGTATTGTGTGTACTGTGTTGTGTATTGTGTGTGTACTGTGTTGTGTACTGTGGTGTGTACTGTGGTGTGTATTGTGTGTACTGTGTTGTGTACTGTGTTGTGTATTGTGTTTACTGTGTTGTGTACTGTGTTGTGTATTGTGTTGTGTACTGTGTTGTGTACTGTGCTGTGTATTGTGTGTACTGTGTTGTGTATTGTGTTGTGTACTGTATTGTGTATTGTGTGTACTCTGTTGTGTACAATGTGTACTGTGTTGTGTATTGTGTTGTGTACTGTGTTGTGTATTGTGTGTACTGTGTTGTGTACTGTGGTGTGTATTGTGTGTACTGTGTTGTGTTTTGTGGTGTGTACTGTGTTGTGTATTGTGTGTACTGTGTTGTGTACTGTGGTGTGTACTGTGTTGTGTATTGTGTGTACTGTGTTGTGTATTGTGTTGTGTACTGTACTGTATGTAGTCAGCGGTCTCCTCAGCAGAGGTCGTGACCTCGGCTGTGATTGGTCCAGAGAATTCCACGTGCGTCCAGACGTTTTCACCCTGAAAATGGCTACAGGCACAAAGGAGGGACGGCGCCAACATGTGGCCGATCTGAAAACTGCCCGACTGTCCAGCAAACAAACAAAAAACACACCTGAACATTAAAAAGGAAATAAAATAAATTTGAATCACATCAATTCATACTTTGACGAGGTTTAAGTGAATGACATCATCAATAATCACAACAATCAATCTCACACACACACACACACACACACACACACACACACACACACACACTCGCTGGACAACGCGTTCAGTTCAATTTTGAATCTGATTTGACAAGAACAGAAAAAAACATTTAAAAAAATTAAGTTTTTTAAATTTGATTTAATCCTGATTTACAAAGATGATTAAATTACTTCTTCATGTGGTTTGTCACAAAAATGGCCTGAATTTTTTTTTTTTTTTATGAAATTGTTCTTTTTAGGCTGTTTTAAATCTCACGCTCTCATCTTAACAAACAGTGACACCTACAGGCCCTTTTTAGAACTGCAGCTGTCTTGATCCACTAAAATGTGAGCAAGATTATAAAAAAACAAAAATAAAAATAAAACAGTGATATGGTTTGAAACCTGCCACAATTGGGGACGGAGGTAAGACACTATTTACTAAACAAGTAAACAACTGTTTTGGGTCACAAAGGTGTTCTGGTATTTTATGTTTTACAGAAACTTCTGGACTCTGAAGGCTGCAGATCCTGTGAAGGCAGTGACCAGGAAGGACCAGGCGGGAATTGAACCCACAACCTTCTTGCTGTGAGGTGCTAACCATTAAGCCACCGTGGTGCCAAGTTTACAGATTAATATAAAAAATGTGAACAAAAAAAAATGGAATAAAAACCTGCACAAGTAAAGACACAAAATCTTTTTTCTGCTTTTCTGCTGTCAAAACCACAGCAGACGTCAAAAAACTAAGTGCGAACAAGAACAACACTCATTGGAGCGCACCACTCTAACAGGAGGCACTAACAGTCCATCAGTTCGCAGTCGGGCTGCAGCTGTCGATTATTTTAGTCATCGAGTATTCTATCAATTATTCTGGCGATTAATCAAGTAATCGTACTTTTGCGTTTTTAAACATCATCAATAGTCCAGAGCTCTCCCTAAGCAATGTCACTGTGCCACTGTTGACATTTTGCTGAAATGATGATGGGATAAGGTTTCTGTTTTGTTTTGTTTTTTCCCCAACTTGTCCATTTTTGAGTTTTTTTGTTTGTTTTGTTTTTTAAGGTTGGTGAACTGGGTCCCTGCATTAATTTTTAATCCCTCTTTCTCTGCAATTCAGCAGATGCATTCAGCTGGAGCTTGAACATGCAGACTCACAGTCAGTTTTTTTTTTTTTTCCATTTTATTTAAGTTACAGTGTTGTGTGGTGCCCAAAAAGCAAAAATTAAAAAGTGAAATACTCTGTGCGAATCTGAGCAAAACACAGAAGAAGGAGTGGACTTTTGCTGAGAGGATCTTTCAGAGACTGTTTGTCAGTGTGTCCGGGGACGGACACGGAGTGCTGAGCCCCTCACACCGGACAGACAGAGACAGCAGCCGACCGAGTCACTCCCCACGTAGAGCCGACCGTGTGTTTTTAAAAAATAGACAAACACACGGCGTCAGTCTACTTCAGATGATCAGCGTGGACCCTCTTTTTCTTAAAAGGTTCCTTTTACTCTGTGTGTCATGTTGGAAAGTGGTAGGTTTTGGATTATCCTTTACACGGTTTATGGGCATGCTCTAGTCTTCTTCTGTTTTTTTTTTCTGGGGACGTTACAGTGCCACACACAGGCCTGGCATGTGTACTACAACGTTAAACGGAGTTTCGAGGCACAGAATTTGCCTCAAACATTTTTGTAATCGAATTATTCGAGTTACTCGACAAATCGTTTCAGCACTAGTTAGCAGCACTCAGTGGACCGCACCACTCTGACAGGAGGCGCTAACAGGGCAAGCGCCATTTTCAATTTCAATTTCAATTTATACAGCACCAAATCGCAACAAAGTTGTCTCAAGGCGTGTCACACAAGTGAGGTCTAACCTTACTAACCCCCAGAGCAAGAACACAGATGACAGCAGTAAGGAAAAACTCCCTCTGATCAAGCACACCAGACGCAAAGGGGCGACCCTCTGCTTGGGCTGTGACACAGATACAAATTACAGAACAATTTACAAATTAACATACAGGAAATGTTGCCAGTGCACAGGACAGGAGGGTTTCAGTAACAGACACCACACCCATCTCTGGATGAAGCCACACCTCAAACAGAAAGAAAACAAAACAGAATCAGGCATCAGAAATACAAGAAATACAATATAATTTGTCAGCATTAAACAACAAGAAAAACAGAAGAAATACTAAGGTGATCGCCGGCCACTAGCCCTAAACTTCACTAAAAGACCCAGAATTTAAATAAAGTTGAGGCCGCGGCACGCTCCGTTTACTAATACAATGAATTTAAAAGAGTAAAAAGCATAGAAATATACTGTACCAGTATGTTAGTCATATGAAAGGGAAAAAAGTGTGTCTTAAGTCTGGACTTGAAAGTCTCCACAGAATCTGACTGTTTTATTGACGCAGGGAGATCATTCCACAGAACAGGAGCACGATAAGAGAAAGCTCTGTGACCCACAGACTTCTTATTCACCTTAGGGACACAAAGTAGTCCTGCACCCTGAGAACGTAAAGCCCAGGCCGGTACGTAGGGTTTAATTAGTTCAGCTAGGTAGGGAGGTGCCAGTCTGTGAACAATTTTATAGGTTAGTAGCAGAACCTTAAAATCTGATCTCACTGGGACAGGAAGCCAGTGAAGAGATGCCAAAATGGGTATAATGTGGTCAAACATTCTGCTTCGTGTCAAAAGTCTGGCTGCAGCATTTTGAACCAATTGGAGAGCCCTAATGCTGGACTGAGGTAAACCACAAAATAGAACACTGCAGTAGTCCAATCTAGAAGAGACAAATGCATGAATCAGGGTCTCAGCATCAGTCATAGACAGGATGGGATGAATCTTCGCTATATTTTGCAGGTGGAAGAAAGCAGTCCTAGTTATATTTCTAATGTGGAGGTCAAAGGACAATGTAGGATCAAAAATTACCCAAAGGTTCCTCACTTTGTCAGTGTGATGTATGACACACGAGCCTAGGCTGAGCGTTAACTGGTCAAATTGATGCCGATGTCTCACTGAACCAAGAACCATCATTTCAGTCTTATAAAGAATTTAAAAGTAGTAAGTTTCTAGACATCCAGCTTCTCACTGATGCAAGGCAATCTTCTAAGGATTTTATGTGAACGAGATTACCAGCAGTTATCAGCATGTATAACTGAGTATCATCAGCATAGCAGTGACAGGTAATCCCAAAATGCCGCAATATGTGCCCAAGGGGTGCTATATAAAGGGAGAAAAGCAGAGGGCCCTAGACGGACCCCTGTGGAACCCCAAATTTCATGTCACTAAGGCTAGAGGTAGTGTTATTGTACAAAACACAGTGAGAACGAGTGGTCAGGTATAACATCAGCCATGCAAGGGCACCCCAGTAATCCTAAAGTGATTTTCCAGCCTATCAAGTAGAATATGATGATCCACGGTATCAAACGCAGCACTGAGATCTAACAGCACCAGAACTATAGTGGTGTCTGAATCCATTGCAAGCAGAAGATCATTCACCACTTTAGTGAGAGCCGTCTCTGTGAAATGATATTTTCTAAAAGCAGACTGCAGTGGCTCAAAGAGATTATTCTCAGTTAAGCCCCTTTCACACTGGCGTATTCGTAGAGCTGCGTATTGTGGCGTATCGTCTACGCCAAGTTGAGCAGCTGTCTGCACCCTTTTAGCAGCTCTACGTCGAGTTTTTGCTCCCTGTGCAGCAGTATGTTGAGGGCTACGCGTGTAGGATGGAAGAAATTACATGTTTCATTTTTTCAGCTTAGAGCGCTGGACACAGAAAATACACAGTTTTAAGCAGGTCTGCGCAGCACAGTGTTACTGCATGCAAGTCTGTGCAACACGGCGCTCCTGTACACAACCAAAAACTGTGTGCTGCATCCAGAGAGAATCAGCTGGAGAACAAGATCATGCAGCCGCAGCGTCTCTGTGTGCTCAGAACAGCTGATGTAACTGATGGATGTGTGTGTGCTCAGAACAGGGAATCGAACCTCAACTCATAAATCCAGAAACACAACAGAAACGGTCGGTCAGTCGGTCGGTTTCTCTCTCTCTCTCTGTCGCTAACAACCTGCCGCTGAACACCACAAAAACAAAAGAAATAATCCTGGACTTCAGGAAGAACAGGGCTGACCCAGCCCCGCTCTACATCCAAGGGGACTGTGTGGAAAGGGTCAGCTCCACCAGGTTCTTGGGAGTGCAGCTCTCTGACAGCCTCTCCTGCCAACACCACAGTGGTGGTGAAGAAAGCCCAGCAGCGACTCCACTTCCTGAGGATGCTCAGGAGAAACAATCTGGAGGAGAAGCTGCTGGTGTTGTTCTACAGAGTCACCATCGAGACCATCCTGACGTACTGCATCACAGCGTGGTACAGGGGGTGCTCAGCAGCAGACAGGAGAGTGCTGCAGAGGGTGATCAAAACGGCCCAGGGGATCACTGGCTGCTCTCTGCCCAGCCTGGAGGACATTGTCAGCTCTCACTACCCCTGCAGAGCTGCCAGCATCAGCAAAGACACATCCCACCCCAGCAACCACCTGTTTGACCTACGACCCTCCGGCCAACGGTATAGGTCAATCAAAACTAGGACAAACAGACTCAGGGTCAGCTTTCTCCCCAGAGCGATCACTGCTCTGAATAATAACAAATCACTCTAATCCGCACTTTTCAAGTTTCTTGTGCAATATTTGTAAACCATGTGCAATATTCCCGTGCAATATGATTCCACAGTTGTATATAATTGTCGTTTTGCATTTTACTGGGTTCACATTTTATTTAATTGTACATATATTTAAATAATTTATTTGTTATATTTCATTATCTTTTATTTGGCTAACAATCACTCGCACCTCGGAAAAGCACCATATGGAGCTGCACTCACATCTCGTTGCAATGTAAATGACAGTGACAATAAAGGCGATTCTGATTCTGTACAGCCGGCACAAGGGAACTGGGTTTAAATAGCGGCTACACACGACTGTGTGCACACATTAAAAAGCGAACACACGCAGCTACAAGCAGATCTACGAACACGGAAAAAGGCTGAGTACCCGTGCATTTTGAGCGTATTTAAATTAAACACAACGCCGCAATATGCAACTCTACGAATATGCCAGTGTGAAAGGGGCTCAAGATAGTCCACAAGCTGCCGTGAAACCACTTTTTCCAGAATTTTTGAGCAAAATTATAGATTTGATATCGGCCGATAGTTTTTCAATACACTAGGGTCAAGATTAGATTTCTTAAGTAATGGTTTAATCACTGCAGATTTAAAACATTTAGGAACAGATCCAGAAGTTAAAGAAAGATTCATAATTTCCAGCACAGTTGGCCCAAGAGTGGACCACAGGTCCTTAAACAGTTTTGATGGTATAGGATCAAATAAACAGGTTGTGCTTTTTATTGACATTACGAGTTTTGTCAGCATGTCTACAGAGATACTGTCAAATTCTGTAAATCTAGGTAATACTTCAGTAATGGTGCCCACATCAATAGCAGGGTGTAGTGGCTGGATTATGTGCTGGTGCTGGGATATGTCCAACCTAATGTCTTCTATTTTCGTCTCGAAGTAATCCAGGAAATCTTGTGATGTAAAAGGAGAGCGAACTACAGGTGGTTGTCCATGAATAAGTGCTGCCACCGTGTTGAACAAAAACTTTGAGTTATTCTTGTTTTTGTTGATCAAATCAGAGTAATAGGTCCGCTTTGTAGCCAGTAATGCATGTTTATAGTCTAAGATAGCGTCACGCCACGCAAGGTGAAATACTTGTAATTTTGAACTACGCCATTTCTGTTCTAGACCTCTAGCCTTATGCTTGAGGTCACGCAGGTAATCACTGAACCAAGGTGACTGTGATTTGGGGGAGTGCGGTTTTAACAAAGGTGGTGCAATCATGTCGAGTGTAGTTTTGAGCACCGAGTTTAAACTATTCACAAGACTGTCTACTGACTGGGCATTTTCCAAATGTGAAGCTAAGATATCAGGCAGTCTAGCTTTGAGTTCAGTCATAGTTGAGGAGTTGATGTATCGCCGTAGTGATAAATAAGGTTGTTGTTCCACTAAACAAGGCAGCGAAACTATAAACTTAATAAGTGAGTGATCAGAGACCACAGATGTAAGATGCATGATGTCAATATTCGTGACAGCAATACCACGTGTGAGAACCAGATCCAGGGTATTTCCACTAATGTGCGTCGAGTCCTGAAGGCATTGCTGAAATCCTAATGCATCCACAATTTCCATAAATGATTTGCAGAGGGGATCAAAAGGCTTATTTATATGAATGTTAAAGTCATCAATAATCAGAATGTTATCTGCACTCTTTGACAAGTTAGAGATGATCGCACCAAATTCATCTAAGAATTCAGAGTATGGACCAGGAGGCCTATATACAGTGACAAAGTAATATGGCTATTTTTTTTATTCTTCTGACCTTGGCAATACGTAGCATCGGCAGAGTGGAGAATCAGATGTTCAAATGAGTTATATTTGTGACCCCCAACAGCTAATAAGCTAAACCTACATTTCTAAATAAGAGCAACACCCCCGCCTTGTTTCGCATCATGAGGGACGTGACTAAATGTTTACGCCCATGGGCAGGCCAGCCATAGGTTTCAGCCAGGTTTCACAAAACCCAATGATATCTAAGTGATGATCCATAATTAGATCATTAATCAACAATGATTTTGAGGACAGGGATCTTATGTTAATGAGACCCTGACTAAGGACCTCAGTGGGGTTGACAGTTGGACTGTTTGGGTTTAGGGGTGGTTCCAGAGTAGCATATATAAAGATGCCTGGAAGAAGGTTTAGGTTTGAGACATTCCATGCAGGTTGTAGGTAGCAGACACGAAATCTTTGATATTGCTGGAACAACCAATGGGCCATTCTCAATTTCAACATCATCCATTGTACAATCTCAATTCCAATGAAGTTGGGACGTTGTGTAAAATGTAAATAAAAACAGAATACAATGATTTTCAAATCCTCTTCAACCTATATTCAATTGAATACACCACAAAGACAAGATATTTAATGTTCAAACTGATAAACTTTATTGTTTTTGTGCAAATATTTGCTCATTTTGAAATGGATGCCTGCAACACATTTCAAAAAAGCTGGGACAGTGGTATGTTTACCACTGTGTTACATCACCTTTCCTTCTAACAAAACTCAATAAGCGTTTGGGAACTGAGGACACTAATTGTTGAAGCTTTGTAGGTGGAATTCTTTCCCATTCTTGTTTGATGTACGACTTCAGTTGTTCAATAGTCCGGGGTCTCCGTTGTCATATTTTGCTCTTCATAATGCGCCACACATTTTCAATGGGCAACAGGTCTGGACTGCAGGCAGGTCAGTCTAGTACTCGCACTCTTTTACTACGAAGCCACACTGTTGTAACACGTGCAGAATGTGACTTGGCATTGTCTTGCTGAAATAAGCAGGGACGTCCCTGAAAAAGACGTTGCTTGGATGGCAGCATGTGTTGCTCCAAAACCTGGATGTACCTTTCAGCATTGATGGTGCCATCACAGATGTGTAAGTTGTCCATGCCATGGGCACTAACACACCCCCATGCCATTACAGATGCTGGCTTTTGAACTTTGTGCTGGTAACAATTTGGATGGTCTTTTTCCTCTTTTGTCCAGAGGACACAACGTCCATGATTTCCAAAAACAATTTGAAATGTGGACTCATCAGACCACAGCACACTTTTCCACTTTGCGTCTGTCCATTTCAAATGAGCTCGGGCCCAGAGAAGGCGGCAGTGTTTCTGGATGTTGTTGATGTCTGGCTTTTGCTTTGCATGGTAGAGTTTTAACTTGCACTTGTAGATGTAGTGAGGAACTGTGTTAACTGACAATGGTTTTCTGAAGTGTTCCTGAGCCCACGCGGTAAGATCCTTTACACAATGATGCCGGTTTTTAATGCAGTGCCACCTGAGGGATCAAAGGTCACGGGCATTCAATGCTGGTTTTCGACCTTGCTGCTTATGTGTAGAAAGTTCTCCAGATTCTCTGAATCTTCTGATTATATTATGGACTGTAGATGATGGAATCCCTAAACTCCTTGCAAGTGAATGTTGAGAAACATTGTTCTTAAACTGTTGGACTATTGTTTTTCACGCAAAGTGTTCACAAAGTGGTGATCCTCACCCCATCTTTGCTCGTCAATGGCTGAGCATTTTGGGGATGCTCCTTTTATGCCCAGTCATGACACTCACCTGTTTCCAATTAACCTGTTCACCTGTGGAATGTTCCAAACAGGTGTTCTTTGAGCATTCATCAACTTTCCCAGTCTTTTTGTTGTGAAAGTGTAGGAACACGGACCCACAACAGGGGGCGCAAATGAATGGACAATGGAGGAGGTCAAATAGCACTTTTACTGTTGTGAAATAAGCACAACAAACACGACAGATTACAATAGTAGACAATGAAGTCAAATCACAAAAGGTGTCATGTGGGCAGGCTCGAAGATAGAAGACGTCTGTCCAAAGCAGAACCGGAACCACACGATTTCCTCCGCCACCGAACCCCGGGAATACTGGAGCCGCCAAGTCCCGAACTCCCAGGTGGCCACTGCCTCCGCTTGTCGGATCTGGTACTGCTGGCGAGGAACAAAAACAGTCAGATGTGGGTGCGCCTGCACCCAGCAACACGTATGGTGGAAAAACCACCTCCACCTCTCGTCAGGAAAATACTGGTAAGTGCAGGAATGTGAGTACTTATCCAAAAAGTCCAATACAGTCTCCAGCTGTACTACTCACTATCTGCACACAAGCAACAAAGTATTACTGTCAAGAAGACAACACAATTGGCTGAGTACGTTACCTCCTCGGTAGAGCGATATCTCGGCAAAGAGGTGGAGATGACGTCTTGCTGATATACCGATGCGGATCAGATGATTGGTGACAGCTGTCGTAGGTGACAGCTGTCACCCCGGCTGCTCCTGTGAGGTGGCAGCGCCCTCTGGTGCCTGGAGCCCGCACTCCAGGCAGGGTGCCCTCTGGTGGTGGTGGGCCAGCAGTACCTCCTCTTCAGCGGCCCACACAACAGGACCCCCCCCTCAACAGGCGCCTCCTGGCGCCCGACCAGGCTTGTCCGGGTGGCGGCGGTAGAAATCGGCCAGGAGGGCCAGGTCCAGGATGAAGCTCCTCTTCACCCAGGAGCGTTCTTCGGGTCCGTACCCCTCCCAGTCCACCAAATACTGGAAGCCCCGGCCCATCCTACGGACATCCAAGAGCCGGCGCACAGTCCAAGCCGGCTCGCCATCGATGATCCGGGCAGGAGGTGGTGCCGGACCCGGAGTACAGAGGGGTGAGGTGTGATGCGGCTTAATCCGGGACACATGGAAAACGGGATGGATCCGCAGTGAGGCCGGAAGCTTCCGGCCTCACTGCGGCTGGACTGATGACCTTGAGGATCTTGAATGGACCGATGTACCGATCCTGCAGTTTAGGTGAGTCCACTTTGAGGGGAATGTCCTTTGTTGACAACCACACTTCCTGCCCTGGCCGATACGCAGGGGCCGGGGTCCGCCGACGGTCTGCATGGGCTTTCGTCCTCATCCGGGCCCTTAGCAAAGCAGAACGGGCGGCACGCCACACCCGACGGCACTTCCGCAGGTGGGCCTGGACCGAGGGCACACCGACCTCTCCCTCAACCACCGGAAACAAAGGAGGCTGGTACCCCAGACACACCTCAAAAGGGGAGAGGCCGGTGGCTGACGACACCTGGCTGTTATGGGCATACTCGATCCAGGCCAAATGGGTACTCCAGGCCGCCGGGTGCGCGGCCGTCACGCAACGCAGGGCCTGTTCCACCTCCTGATTGGCCCGTTCTGCTTGCCCGTTGGTCTGGGGATGATACCCGGATGAGAGACTCACCGTGGCCCCCAGTTCCCGGCAGAAGCTCCTCCAGACTTGCGAGGAGAACTGGGGACCGCGATCGGAGAAGATGTCTGTTGGAGTCCCATGCAGCCGGACGACGTGGTGGACCAGGAGGTCCGCTGTCTCCTGGGCAGTCGGGAGCTTCGGGAGGGCCACGAAGTGGGCCGCCTTGGAGAATCGGTCCACTATCGTGAGGATGGTGGTGTTGCCCTGGGACGGCGGGAGGCCCGTGACAAAATCCAGGCCGATGTGGGACCAGGGGCGATGAGGCACGGGCAGCGGCTGGAGCAGTCCCGATGCCCTGCGGTGGTCAGCCTTGCCCCTGGCGCAGGTGGTGCAGGCCTGGATATAATCCCGGACGTCGGCCTCTAGGGACGCCCACCAGAAGCGCTGCCGGACAACTGCCACGGTTCTTCGCACCCCCGGATGACAGGAGAACTTGGAGCCGTGACAGAAGTCCAGCGGATCAGATGATTGGTGACAGCTGTCGTAGGTGACAGCTGTCACCCCGGCTGCTCCTGTGAGGTGGCAGCGCCCTCTGGTGCCTGGAGCCCGCACTCCAGGCAGGGTGCCCTCTGGTGGTGGTGGGCCAGCAGTACCTCCTCTTCAGCGGCCCACACAACACTTTTATTGCCACTGTCCCAGCTTTTTTGAAATGTGTTGCAGGCATCATTTCAAGTTCAGTGTTGTGTGGGCCGCTGAAGAGGAGGTACTGCTGGCCCACCAGCACACAATAGCCAAGTTTCATCTGCCACCGGCCCCTCCCCGTTTAAGGTGTGTTTGGGGTACCAGCCCCCATTGTTTCCGCTTGTGGAGGGAGAGGTCGGGGTGCCCTCGGTCCAGGCCCATCTGAGGAGGTGCCGTCGGGTGTGGCGCTCTGCCCGCTCTGCCCTGCTCAAAGCCCGGATGAGGGCCAAGGCCCATGCAGACCGCCGGCGATCCACGGCCCCTGCATACCAGCCCGGGCAGGAGGTTTGGCTATCAACGAAGGACATCCCTCTCCAAGTGGACTCCCAGAAACTCAAAAACAGGTTTACTGGACCATTCCCCATCCTGAAAGTCCTCAGTCCGGCCGCAGTGAAGCTGGCAGCTTCAGCTTCACTGCGGATACATCCTGTCTTCCATGTCTCCCGGATTAAGCCACACCACACCTCTTCCCTCTGTACCCCCAGACCGGCGCCGCCTCCTGCCCGCATCATCGACGGGGAGCCCGCGTGGACAGTTCACCAGCTCCTGGATGTCTGTTGGAAGGGCCGGGGATTCCAGTATCTGGTGGACTGGGAGGGTTATGGACCCGAAGAGCGCTCCTGGGTGAAGAGGAGCTTCATCCTGGACCCGGCCCTCCTGGCCGATTTCTACACCCGTCATCCAGACAAGCCTGGTCGGGCGCCAGGAGGCGCCCGTTGAGGGGGGGGTCCTGTTGTGTGGGCCGCTGAAGAGGAGGTACTGCTGGCCCACCACCAGAGGGCGTCCTGCCAGAAGTGCGGGCTTCAGGCACGAGAGGGCACCGGAGCAACCGGGAGTGGCAGCTGTCACCCATCAACAACTCCAGCTGTCACTCATCATCATCAATCACACCTCCATAAGAGCCGGGCAGCATCTTCACCTCACTACCGAGAAATCGTCTACCGATCAGGTAAACCGCTCAGCCTGTATCAACAACAGTAGTAACGTATTTTGCTTCTGTGTGTGACATTGTTTTTGCAGACAATCCTGTTTGTAAGTAAGGAGTAGTCGGGTGTTTGGGGAGTTGGCAAATTCCGCTCCTCGGTTAAGGACTACTGAGTGTACCAACAGGTTCTGCACGTAATTCTGGATCGTTGTGATTGAGAGGTGGAGGTGCTTTCCACCTTTGTACTGAACTGTTTGCTGGGTGTTCACACACCCACCATCACCTGTCTGTTCTTCCTGCCAGCAGTACCCGATCTGACAGCCGGAGGCAGTGGCCACCTGGGGACCCAGCGCTTGGTGGCTCCAGGGTTGCTTCAGGCCCGGTGGAAGTGGAAGGCGTGTGGGATCCGGCTCTTTTCTGGACGGGCGTCTTCTATCCTCGAGCCTGCCCACACATCACTGTGACTAATTTGACTGTTGATCTCAATTGTGTTGTCTGTTGCTCTGTTGTGCACATTCACAACATTAAATTGTTATATTTTGTCTTATTCCATTATCCGTTCATTTGCGCCCCCTGTTGTGGGTCCGTGTTCCTACACTTTCACAACAATCAGCAAATATTTGCACAAAAACAAAAAAGTCTATCAGTTTGAACATTAAATATCTTGTCTTTGTGGTGTATTCAATTGAATATAGGTTGAAGAAGATTTGCAAATCATTGTATTATGTTTTTATTTACATTTCACACCACATCCCAGCTTCACTGGTGCTCCATTAGCAGCACTCAGTGGGGCAGCTCTGGAGGGACTGTGGACAAAAATGTGGAATTCTACAGGAACATCTGAATCATTTCACTTTGACTCCAACGTGACTATAACACTGTCCAAATACTTATGGACCTGAGCGTGAACCCCACAGACCAGCTACAAATGATTTCACTGCACAGCAGAAGAGAATGAAACTTTCATGTTCCTTCTTGATTTATGATTTCAGATTAATTGCAAACATTTGATATTGTTTTCCCAGAGCTTTCTAGAACATTCATAAATCAGTAAAATCAAGACAAACATCAAACTAATCACACCCACAGCTCTGACTTTGTGATGTCATAATGTCACAGTGAGAGAAAGTGAGAATCACATGTGGATCAACTCAAGCGAAAGCCGTGTCCACATCCAGCAAGTATTTTTGAGGTGAATTTTGTGTTCTATGTTGGTGGGCGGAGTTCATTAATTTAAATAGATTCTGAAATTTGTGCTTCCTCCATGTAACCAGCAGAGGGAGCTCTTGGTCCGGTTCTCACACCTCATACATCAGGACAGGTTTGACACAGGGTAAGGTCAAAGGTCGGGGAAAATATTCCACCTAAAAATTGCTTGTTTACAGTCTTTAACATACAACACAAAGCTGTTAAAAAATAATATTAAAGCGTGGAGTGGGTGAGGGGGGGGGGACTAACTGAACTTCAGAGGAAAACTTGACTTTTTCCAGCAAAATTCAGTTTGACCTCATAATAATATTCTTATTTTTATTTTGAGAACTTTGAGAATTCAGTGTTATTCCGTTGTGTGTGTAGATATGTATTTATGAAACTGTGTTTATGGTTGTATGCGTGCATAAATGTGTGCATACGTATACATATTTCTTATTTTTAGCACCTTTCGACCACACAGGATCACTGTGAAGTTGTTTTGTTATGAGTTTTTTATAACTGTGTGCCAAATAAATAAATAAATTCATTCATTTATTCATTTTCTTTCATTTCTTTGAGCTTTTAGATAAAATGAGATGTTTATTCTTAAAAAAAATAAATGATTTGTGTAAATCAGGTTTTGTTCTGTTCAGATTTTATAGGGTTTTTTGTTTGTTTGTTTGTTTTTATTATATTGATGTTAATTATTCATCATTATTCATTCATTATTCATGAAAATAAAAGGATTCTGATTTAGTTCAAAATTACTGAGGTTACTTTGTAATCAACTCTATAAAAGCACAAAGGGGGCGGAGCCTCGAACTCACCCGCTGTGCTTCATGTTGGGCGGTTTGTCCATGCGGACAGCCAGTTTGATCTTCAGGTCTGAGTCCTGACTGTTTTTGGGGACAATCATCCGGTGCAGCGCCGCCTGCTTCGGCCCATTAGTGGTCGGGTTCAGAACCACCTGAAAGGGGGCGGCGCACAGAGGATGGCGGGGATCAGTTAGATCACAGACTGCAGGCTGCTAACTGAAAAACAAAAAGTCAAATTCTAAAGACATCTGACCCTGTCCTAAGCCTAAAATTATTATTTTCATGAAGTCAAAATCTTCAGCTTAAGACAAACAGTTTTGTTTCATAGCTGTGATTTATTAACTTCCTGTTGGTGTGATGATGTCATCTTTTTTTTTTTTTTTTACTCGTAAAACGCAAAAATAATTCAACGCTAAAATAACCTCGGCTGCATGAGCATAAAAATAGGAAACAGAATGTGACCTTTTGACCCTTTTAAATAGGTCATCAAGATTAGTCATCTTTAGACTTGTCCAAGGTCTGTTTCACAAGAATGTTCCCTGTGAATTTAAAGACTGACAGTAAAAGGACTGGACTCATGCTGAGCACAGACAGACAGACGGACAAAAAGCCTTCCTAATACTCAATGGTCATATTTGGCCTCAAACTTCTTTTTCTCCACTTTCTGAGATAAAATGCCTGCAGAGGGAATCAGACACTGCTGCCCCCTGGTGGCTAGCAGAGGGAACAGATACATTTGGTGTGGTGTTCTGATGCAGGTTCTGACCCGGCCCAGCTCCTTGTCCTCCAGCGCCAGGACCCCAGTGTTTTCTGTGAACAGCTTGACTTTGACTGACGGCAGAGGATGAGTGGTGCTGAAGTCCCCCTGAGTCCCCCACCTGAGAGACACACACACACACACACACACACACACACAAAATACAAATGACACTCCTCCATCCTCCCGCCATCAAAATGATCCTGATTTATTCTCCTGCCACTACCCTTAAGCAAGGCAGCGCCTGCAGACCTGAAGGTGGACCCCAGCTGCTGCACTGCGGCCCCACACTGCCCCTAGAGGTTACACTGTGTGTCATTTATATTAGCTTGGATCAAACACATCTGATAGAAATCAGTCCGGACAAACCTGACTGGATGAACACACCCTGACTCCGCTCCCTGCAGGTTTCACAGATTTGGTGTTTTTGTAACTGCTTTGGTTTCGATTCCCACCTGTGGCTTTCCTGTGTGGAGTTTGCGTGTTCTCCCAGTGTTTGTGTGGGTTCCCTCCAGATACTCCGGCTTCCTCCCACATCCAAAGACACGCAGGTTAGATGGAGTGGAAACTTTAAACTGTCCGTGGGTGTGACCGTGTTTGTCTGTGTGTGTGTGTGTGTGTGTGTGTGTGTGTGTGTGTGTGTGTGTGTGTGTGTGTGTGTGTGTGTGTGTGTGTGTCAGTCTGTGTGTTTGTGTGTCAGTCTGTCTTTGTCAGTCTGTGTATCAGTCTTTCTGTCAGTCAGACTGACAGAGACAGACTGACAAACACACAGAGACAGACACACAGACTGACTGACAGACAGACAGACACAGAATGACGGACCGACAGACACACAGACAGACTGACACAGACAGACACACACTGACACACAGACTGACTGACAGACACACAGAAAGACTGACACACAGACAGACACAGACTGACAGATGCACAGACACACAGACACAGACTGAGACACACAGAAAGACTGACACACAAACACAGACAGACCCAAACAGACACACAGAAAGACTGACACACAGACTGACAGACACACACACACAGACAGACTGACAGACACACAGACAGGCACACAGACAGACACACACAGACTGACACAAACTTAAGGCCCTGTCACACCTTGACGATTAACCAGCGTATGCCGACAGCCCCGTTTCCACCCAGTGGTTCTGGTCAGTACTGCACGGTGCAATGCGCGTCAGAAACAGTGTAATTTAACATAATTTTATTTTTTATTTTCATTTTTTATCTTGGTGGACCATTTTCATTGGGTACAGAATGCTGATGAGTGGACTGGCTGTGGAAAACGCTGCTGTGAATGAATGGAGCGCTGTGACTCTTTAAACTTTTAAAGCACCGAGTGGCCACTTTCAGGTCCGCTCATCAGGTCATCACAGACCTGAATAATGAAACGCTGTGATGATTTAAACTTTTAAACCGCCAGTTGATCGCGATCAGGTGTGATGTGAATGAAGTGCTGTATGATCTGTCGGTGTGATCACTGACAGCCACGGCACTTTAAATGTTTAAACAAGACATTAATCAGGCGTGATCACCCTGATCGATCAGGTTGTCTGATGATCACACAGACAGTGACGGCACATTAAAATCTTAAATAGTCACAGTGTGTCTGTGTGATCAGAGCGCGACACCGGCATCCTCTGAGAGACGCACCTGGAGCAGAAAAACCACAGGAACTTGTTTTAAAACGCTGCGTTTCCAGCCATGAATGAAAGGATTTTCTGAGGTCATTTTCAAAAATCAGGAGCTTTATGTGGATTCATGTCTGTCTGTGATGGTGAACTGGACTGAAATGAACAGGTCAGATTTATTCCGAGTGTGAATGAAACAGTCTGTTTGCATGAGGATGCAGCTTTCAGGCAATCAGTGTCCAGCATTAATGGACAGATTTAGACTTAAATTACAAGAAACGTCTGCCAACAATCACATAACTTACCTACAACTTATGTTCCGCATGTGCGGGACGTGTGAGTCACACGCTGGCACACGTTGAAAATTTTCAGCGTGCCCAAAATTTTTTGAGGAGCTCAGCTTATCAGGACGAACATCAGTGAACTTCAGCATGTTTCAACGAGCTCTTAACTTATAAAAAACTTACCCTTAACTTATTGGACCTGGGCCCACGTTTTGAATACAGTTGGCATATGCTGGCTAAACTGTCAAGGTGGGACAGGACCTATACACAGACACGTGAAGGCGAGTGGTCCACAGACCTGCTCTGTCTTCAGGGTAAATGTGTCCATTTAAATTTCGTAGCGTCCTCCAACCCTAACAGGATGTTACTCTGCACCAGACTCACACAAAATATGAAATAAAAACCAGGACTGTGCATGAGTCTGTTATTAAATGAGTTGATGGGAGTAAATGCAGCAGTGCATTCTGGGTAATTCTGGTTCTGGACACCCTGGGCTCACTGTGGTCTGGAGGCTTCAGCCTGATCGGTCTGTAGCTTCTCGCCACCCTCCACCTCCATGGTGCAGTACACAATCCGGTTCGGAGCGATGGACTTCAGACCCAGGACCTCCATGATCACGACCTGAAAACACGCCATCACACGGCATTATTACACACACACACACACACACACACACACACACACACACACACAGACACACACACAAGACATATCCACACACTAACAACTAGATAAGCTTTTGTCTCTCTCTCTCTCTCTCTGTCCCGTTTTGTGCTTCATGGAGACGTGGTTCTGTGGATCGATTCCGGACTCTGTGCTGCAGCTGGCAGGTTTGCAACTTTTCAGAGCGGACTGAGACACAGGATTCTCCTGGTGGTGGAATCTCTTCTTACGTCAACAGTGGCTGGTGTAACGATGCGGCAGTGATCCAACAGCACTGCTCTCCCGATTTGGAAACCATCTTTATTTACTGCATCCCGGCCCTGCTGCAGGATAAGCTCTCTCAGCTTGGTGTGCCCGACTCCACCTGCAGGTGGATCAATGACTTCCTGTCCAACAGGAAGCAGCATGTGAAGCTGGGGGAGCACATCTCCAACACACGGCCCATCAGTACCGGATCCCCCAAGGCTGCATTCTTTCTTCTCTACTCTTCTCCCTGAACACCAACAGCTGCATCTCCAGTCACCAGTCTGTAAAGCTCCTGAAGTTCACGGACAATACAACCCTCACTGGACTCATCTCTGATGGGGACGAGTCTGCCTACACACGGGAGATCGTCCACCTGGTGTCCTGGTGCAAATAGAACAATCTGGAGCTCAATGCCCTCAAGACAGTGGAGATAGTTGTTGGCTTCACAAAGAACCCAGTCTTGGCCAACCCCATCACACTCTGTGACTCCCCAGTTGCCATTGTGGAGTCCTTCCATTACCCGGGGATCACCATCACCCAGGACCTCAAGTGGGAGCTGAACGTCAGCTCTCTCACCAAGAGAGCACAACAGAGGATGCGCTTTCTGCAGCAGCTAAGGAAGTTCAACCTGCCAAAAATAATGATGGTGAACTTCTACACTGCCACTATTGAGTCCATCATCTCCTCCTCCATCACCGTCTGGTACACTGCTTCCACTGCTAAGAACAGGAGCAGACTGCAGCGTATCATCCACACAGCAGAGAAGGTGATCGACTGCAGTCTGCGATCCCTACAGGACCTGTACACCTCCAGGGCCCTGAGGCCAGCAAGAAAGATAGTGGCCAATCCCTCTCACCCAGGACACAATCGTTGTGTCACCCTCCCCTCTGGCAGATGGCTGAGGTCCATCAGGACTAAAACCTCAAGACACAAAAACAGCTTCTTTCTGTCCGCAGCTAGACTTATAAATAATGCCAGAGACCCCCACTTACCCTGCCCCCCCCCCCACACTGTTCATCCCATTCCACTATATCTATTTGACAGTAAACTTAGTTTTTCCCATTTGTCTATTTGACTCCTTTACTTCTTACAGAAGTAATTTTTTTCCTTTTCTATTTGTTGTCATTTATGCACCAATAACACCAGAACAAATTCCTTGGATGTGAGAACTTAACTGGCAATAAATTCGACTCTGATTCAGACCCATTTCCCAAGCACAGATGTTTTTTCCCCCCGAGTACAGATCTTGATCTTTGTGCAGCTGCGTTTAATATATAAAGTTTAACTCGTGATTCTGGCACACGGACCTCCAGGGTGAAGGACAGAACCACATCAGACTTGGACAGAAGGTCAGTCTCGTCGCCCAACTCCAGGAAGGAGTTGTTCACGGAGGAGCGTTTGAGTTTCTGCTTGAAGTCGGCTCCGCCCTTCGACACGGGGAGACTCTCCAGGCTCGCCATCAGCAGGTTAACCGAAGAACGAAGCTCCTCCACGTACAGCGCCTCCATGTCAGCACAGATGAATTGTGGGTATTTTCTCTCCTGCAACATTAAGTGGTGAGAAACATCACTGATAATTTAAGTCATTGATGTGATTGATGAAGAACAAAACCTGACATTCTGAGATCACGTTGGCATGTTTTCAAAAGATCAAAACCAGAACAGGTGGAGTTACGCCATGTCGGCGCTGGTTCTTAACAGTGCAACGACTAAATCCACATGTTACAGAAAAACAAGAACACTGAAGACTGACAGTGAATACCGCAGTCAGTGTCTGATTATCCTCACCCTGACAATCTTCTCGGTGCGCTGTAATCTGCCGTCCAGTTCTCTGCGGATCTGAGCCGCCTGCTCGTCCATGTTGTCCAGCTGGAAACAAACAAACACCAGTCAGACAAAATCCAGAATCAAACCAACTAACAGGTCAAATGATGCGACATTCATGACATCTGGGTAAGAACAGGAAGTGCGTCTCCTCAGATCTCCACTTAAACGGCAACTTCACAATGGCGCACTAACGCTAACATTCTGTGCAGGAATCATAAAAATGGCTGATCACCTGAAATCATCTCCGCCAACATTTTTATTTTAATATGTGTTGGAAACCCACATGAACCAGCTGAGAACAGTGTGCTGGTGTTCCCTGCAGTTTTAAGAGAGTCGCCAAATCAGCAGCGCAACAATGTGTCAGAAATGGGCTGGATGGGAGTGCCAAGATGGCGCAGTTGTGTGTGGCTGCTCGTCTGTTGCTCTACCTTCTGTTATGATTTTTAACTTGTGCTGTTTTTGAATCTGAGTCCCTGCGATTGTATGATCGCTAAACGTTGCTGGATCTCCAGCCCCCAGTCCAGGGTGCGATGCATTTATCGGTGGGTGGACAGAAGTTTCTGCTCCCAATTTTATCGGAGGTTCTGACTTTTTAGTGCTAGGCTCCTGCGCTGCTTTTCGGCCAAAAGCGCAGTCGCCGCCGCGGGAAGCTGAAGTTCCATTTGGTGTCTGGACGATCGGAGCACAGAATTATGGCGGGATCTGTGCTGCCCTGGTGCCTTGTGGATCCGGTCAAAGCCTGCATGGTGCCGGTGGTCGGCTCTGAGGACTGTCCTCCCAGCCGTCCACATCTTCGCCGGACTGATTTACGCAAGCGGCACTCTCGGAACCTGGATTTGCTTTGCCGGGTTCCTTGGCAGGCTGAAGTCGATGGTCCAGTTCTAGTTTCAGCTTCAGCCAGGGTTGGCCTGGTAAATGCCGGATCAATGGTTAACAAATGGACAAATCCGGGTGTGGAATCCATTAATTTAACGGGGAATTCAGTGCAGAAAAGCAGTTTTTCAGGGAGGGATACTTATGTTGACACTGTGGCGTGTTTTCACAAACATGTCCTTAGAGATCATAGAGGGATATGTTTTGCAAATGTAGCACGCATTACTATACTGGATGACACTGAAATTGAGGATGGCCTGTTGGCTGTTCTTGCAATATTAAATATTTTGTGTCTGCAACCTAAAATCTGCGCAAAATGTCTCAAACCTAAGCCCACTTCCAGGCACCTTGTGTATGTTACTCTGGAATCAAATCAAATCAATTTTATTTATATAGTACAGCGCCAAATCACAACAAACAGTTGCCCCAAGGTGCTTTATATTGTAAGGCAAAAGCTATACAATAATTACAGAAAAACCCCAATGGTCAAAACGACCCCCTGTGATCAAGCACTTGGCAACAGTGGGAAGGAAAAACTCCCTTTTAACAGAAGAAACCTCCAGCAGAACCAGGCTCAGGGAGGGGCAGTCTTCTGCTGGGACTGGTTGGGGCTGAGAGGAGAGAATCAGGAAAAAGACATGCAGTGGAAGACAGCAGAGATCAATCACTAATGATTAAATGCAGAGTGGTGCATACAGAGCAAAAAGAGAAAGAAACACTCAGTGCATCATGGGAACCCCCCAGCAGTCTAAGTCTATAGCAGCATAACTAAGGGATGGTTCGGGGTCACCTGATCCAGCCCTAACTATAAGCTTTAGCAAAAAGGAAAGTTTTAAGCCTAATCTTAAAAGTAGAGAGGGTGTCTGTCTCCCTGATCCGAATTGGGAGCTGGTTCCACAGGAGAGGAGCCTGAAAGCTGAAGGCTCTGCCTCCAATTCTACTCTTAAAAACCCTAGGAACTACAAGTAAGCCTGCAGTCTGAGAGCGAAGCGCTCTATTGGGGTGATATGGTACTGTGAGGTCCCTAAGATAAGATGGGACCTGATTATTCAAAACCTTATAAGTAAGAAGAAGAATTTTAAATTCTATTCTAGAATTAACAGGAAGCCAATGAAGAGAGGCCAATATGGGTGAAATATGGTCTCTCCTTCTAGTCCCTGTCAGTACTCTAGCTGCAGCATTTTGAATTAACTGAAGGCTTTTCAGGGAACTTTTAGAACAACCTGATAATAATGAATTACAATAGTCCAGCCTACAAGAAATAAATGCATGAAGTAGTTTTTCAGCATCACTCTGAGACAAGACCTTTCTAATTTTAGAGATATTGCGCAAATGCAAAAAAGCAGTCCAACATATTTGCTTAACATGTGCATTGAAGGACATATCCTGATCAAAAATGACTCCAAGATTTCTCACAGTATTACTGGAGGTCAGGGTAATGCCATCCAGAGTAAGGATCTGGTTAGACACCATCCATCCATCCATCCATCTATCCATTTTCTTCCGCTTTATCCAGAGTTGGGTCGCAGGGGCAGCAGCTCAAGCAAAGCCGCCAAGACCTCCCTATCCACACACACCTCCCCCAGCTCCTCCGGGGGAACCCCAAGGCGTTCCCAAGCCAGCCGAGAGATGTAATCCTTCCAGCGTGTCCTGGGTCTTCCCCCGGGCCTCCTCCCAATGGGACGTGCCCGGAACACCTCTCCAGCGAGGCGTCCAGGGGGCATCCGGAAAAGATTCCCGAGCTACCTCAACTGACTCCTTTCGACGTGGAGGAGCAGCGGCTCGACTCCGAGCTCCTCCCGAGTGACCGAGCTCCTCACCCTCTCTCTAAGGGAGCGCCCAGCCACCCTGCGGAGGAAACTCATCTCGGCCACTTGTATCCGCGATCTCGTTCTTTCGGTCATGAGCCAAATCTCATGACCATAGGTGAGGATCAGAACGTAGATCGATCGGTAAATCGAGAGCTTTGCCCCCCTACTCAGCTCTCTCTTCACCACGACGGTCCGATACAGCAACCGCATCACTGCAGACGCTGCACTGATCCGTCTATTGATCTCACGCTTCATCCGTCCCTCACTCGTGAACAAGACCCCGAGATACTTAAACTCCTCCACTTGAGGCAAGGACACTCCACCGACCTGAAGAGGGCAAAGCACCTTTTCCAGGTCGAGAACCATGGCCTCGGATTTGGAGGTGCTGCTTTTCATCCCGGACGCCTCACACTTGGCTGCAAACCGCCCCAGTGCACACTGAAGGTCCTGATTTGACGAAGCCAACAGAACCACATCGTCTGCAAACAGCAGAGACGAGATTCTGTGGTTCCCAAACCAGACCCCCTCTACACCCTGGCTGCACCTAGAAATTCTGTCCATAAAAATAATGAACAGAACCGGTGACAAAGGGCAGCCCTGGTGGAGGCCAACGTGCACTGGAAACAGGTTTGACTTACTACCGGCAATGCGAACCAAGCTCCTGCTGCGGTCGTACAGGGACCGGATAGTCTTTAGCAAAGGACCCCGGACCCCGTACTCCCGGAGCACTCCCCACAGAGTACCCCGAGGGACACAATCGAACGCCTTCTCCAGATCCACAAAACACATGTGGACTGGTTGGGCGAACTCCCATGAACCCTCGAGCACCCAATGGAGCGTGTAGAGCTGGTCCAGTGTGCCGCGACCAGGACAAAAACCACACTGCTCCTCCTGAATCCGAGGTTTGACCATCGGTCGAATTCTCCTCTCCAGTACTCTGGAATAGACCTTACCGGGGAGGCTGAGGAGTGTGATCCCCCTATAGTTGGAACACACCCTCCGGTACCCCTTCTTAAACAGAGGGACCACCACCCCGGTCTGCCAATCCAGAGGCACTGTCCCCGATCGCCACGCGATGTTGTAGAGGTGTGTCAGCCAAGACAGTCCCACAACATCCAGAGACTTAAGGTACTCAGGACGGATTTCATCCAGCCCAGGAGCCTTGCCACAGAGGAGCTTTCTAACCACCTCAGTGACTTCTGCCTGGGTAATGGATGAGTCCGCCTCTGGGTCCCCAGTCTCTGCTTCCTCTTTGGAAGACGTGACGAAGGGATTGAGGAGATCCTCAAAGTACTCCTTCCACCGCCCAACAACATCCCCAGTCAGGGTCAACAGCTCCCCATCCGCACCGTACACAGGGCCGGTGGAGAGCTGCTTCCGCCTCCTGAGGCGTCGGACGGTTTGCCAGAATCTCTTCAAGGCCGACCGATAGTCCTCGTCCATAGCCTCCCCGAACTCCTCCCAGACCCTAGTTTTTGCCTCTGCGACCGCACAGGCTGCGGCACGCTTGGCCTGCCAGTACCTGTCAGCTGCCTCTGGGGTCCCACCTACCAACAAAGATAAGTAGGACTCCTTCTTCAGCTTGACGGCATCCCTTACTTCCGGTGTCCACCACCGGGTTCGGGGATTGCCGCCGCGACAGGTACCAGAGACCTTGCGACCACAGCTACGAGCGGCCGCATCAACAATGGAGGTGGAGAACATGGTCCGACTGTTTCCAACCTCCCCCGGGATCTGGGAGAAGCTCTCCCGGAGGTGGGAGTTGAAGACCTCCCTGACAGACGGTTCTGCCAGTTGTTCCCAGCAGACCCTCATGATACGTTTGGGCCTGCCAGGTCTGACCGGCTTCCTCCCCTCCCAGCGGATCCAACTCACCACCAGGTGGTGATCGGTCGACAGCTCTGCCCCTCTCTTTACTCGAGTGTCCGAGACACGTGGCCAAAGATCAGATGATACGACTACAAAGTCAATCATCGACCTCCGGCTCAGGGTGTCCTGGTGCCACGTCCACTTATGGACACCCTTGTGCTCGAACATGGTGTTCGTGATGGACAAACTGTGAGTAGCACAGAAGTCCAACAACTGAACACCACTCGGGTTCAGATCGGGGAATCCGTGCTTCCCGATCACCCCCCTCCAGGTCTCACTGTCGCCACCCACGTGGGCGTTGAAATTCCCCAGGAGAACAATGGAGTCCCCAGTCGGAGCGCTATCTAGTACCCCTCCCAGGGACTCCAGGAAGGTCAGGTACTCTGCACTGCTGCTCGGCCCGTAGGCCGAGACAACGGTGAGAGACCTGTCCCCGACCCGAAGGCGTAGGGACGTGACCCTCTCGTTCACCAGAGTGAACTGCAACACATGGCGACTGAGCTGGGGAGCAATAAGCAATGCAACCCCAGCTCTCCGCCTCTCCCCGTGGGCAACGCCAGAAAAATGTAGCGTCCAGCCCCTCTCCAGGAGTTGGGTACCAGAGCCCATGCTGTGCGTGGAGGTGAGCCCGACTATCTCTAGTCGGTATCTCTCAACCTCCCGCACAAGCTCAGGCTCCTTGCCGCCCAGCGAGGTGACATTCCACGTCCCAACAGCCAGGGGCTGTGAGCATGGACTGGGCTGCCGGGCCACCCGCCCTCGACCGCCACCCAATCCTCTCTGCACCCGACCCCCATGGCCCCCTCTGCAGGTGGTGAACCCACAGGAGGGCGGGCCCACGTTGCTCCTTCGGGCTGAGCCCGGCCGGGCCCCATGGGCTAAGGCCCAACCACCAGGCGCTCGCACGCGAGCCCCAACACCAGGCCTGGCTCCAGGGTGGGACCCCGGCTCCGCCATACCGGGCGACGTCTCGGTCCTTGATCTTTCACTGATCATGGAGGTTCTGACACCATGTTTCTAAGATTTGTGGGGCAAGTACAATAACTTCAGCTTTATCTGAATTTAAAAGTAGGAAATTAGAGGTCATCCATGTCTTTATGTCTGTAAGACATTCCTGCAGTTTAACTAATTGGTGTGTGTCCTCTGGCTTCATGGATAGATAAAGCTGGGTTTCATCTGCGTAACAATGAAAATTTAAGCAATGCTTTCTAATAATACTGCCTAAGGGAACCACCCTTAAATCCGAACAGTCAAACTATCAACCCCGCTGAGGTCCATAGTCTGTTTTCCCATTAACATCAGTTCACTGTCCTCAAAATCACTGTTGATTAATGATCTAATTATGAATCATCACTTGGATATGACTGGGTTATGTGAAACCTGGCTTAACAGCTGTCCTCCCCTCCCTGCCAGACTTTTGACATGAAGCAAAAGGTTTGAACATGTTACACCCATTCTGGCATCTTTGCACTGGCTTCCTGTCTCTGTAAGAACAGATTTTAAGGCCTTGCTGCTAACGTACAGAATTGTTCATGGACTGGCACCTTCTTACCTGGCCGATTTGGTGAAACCCTACGTACCGGCCCGGGTTTTGCAGTCGCAGGATGCGGGACTACTGTGTGTTCCTAGGGTGAAGAAGTCAGCGGGTCAAAGAGCCTTCTCTTATCATGCACCCGCTCTATGGAACAGTCTCCCTGTGATCGTGATGCAGTCAGATTGTGTGAACATTTTTAAGTCAAGACTAAAAATGTAGTTTTACTCTGTTTCTTATGAATAGCTTTTATTTTTAATCTGTTTTATTCTTTTACTTGTGTCTTTTAATTGTGTATTTGAATCTTTTAATGTACTCGTTTTAATTTTGAACTGTTTTGTGTGAGGCACCTTGAGGCAACTTTTGTTGTGATTTGGCACATTATAAGTTGAATAAATTGAACTGAATTGAAATTGAATTGAAAACTGAATGATCACAACAACACTCGAACACTACACAGAAACAACACGTGAAGCACATGATGAAATGATTAAACACAACATTTTGTGTTAAGATTGCTATAAATTTGTCGCCATTATATTTGGCAAGTGTCCCATTACATTTCCATCACTTGGGGACAATGTGTCATCGGTGTCTTCTGCTCTCCTGATTACTGGTGCTGTTGAAATATTGCAGGCCAGATGTAAAACTCATCAGACAACCCGTCCGTCCTCAAAGTGACCATCGATCTGCCACAGCCAAGTGAAACGTGGGCGTATCCTTGACCTTCTCCACCAACTAGGGTCCTCCACACTGAGCCTCCTACGTGCTGGATCACATCCAGAAAAAAAAACACACCACATGGACACAAAGACCTTCCACAAAGACCAGGGCCCGTATCCGCGGACAACTTTCATCTTCCAAGGGAAAGTTCTAAGAAAGAAGATTTCTCTTAGAATAACGTCACTAGGAGCTATTTTTAGCCTGAGGCTGCTTCATGGATACGGGTCCAGGTCCCAAAGACATCCAGTGATTCAAGTCCAAGTTTGACAACTAGACAGTAAGACCTGAAGCACCAGGACTTGAACCTTGGTTCACCTGCAAAGATATCAGCATCCCCAAACAACTCTGACCTTTGACCTCCTGACTCCACAACACCTCCTCACGCATCTTGGGATGTCAAAGGACAAGTACCCAGAGACCTGAACCAAATTGCTGAGATAAAGATGACCACAATCCTTTCTGATCCTGGTCCGGTCCCTCAAAACAAGACGACCTGAAGGACTCTGAGGAACCTGATCGCAGTCAAGTGACCATCGGACCATCTGCTCACATCAGACGTGAAACATTTCTTGAACAGTACTGATGTCTCCTCTAATGTTTCCAAATCCGTGTGAAGCATCAAATCCTGGAATGAGATCCGAGTCCATCTGGACTGAACACCTGGTGTGTTTTTAGAGTGATGATTTCTGTTCTTTCTCTGCTGGATCTAATGAAGCTGAACAATAATAGAACGCGTGCTGGCAGATGTAATTTGTGCCTTTTATTTATAGAGCTGCTGCTCTGGAGGCGAGAATCAGGGGCGGAGACTCGCCGAGGATCAAAAACACACCGCAGCTTTTTATAGTCCACAAAAAAAGAAAAGAACAGACAACTGGACCAGTTTGAGGAGCGTGAAATCACAACCACAGGCATCATTGATCAATCAGAGGCGGTTTTCTGTTTCTGCACTTTGTTGAAACTGAAGAATGTGTGATGGAAACCTGAAACTAATGGTCTTCACAGTTCGCATGAGACTTTATGTTGCTGTTATCTCAGTATTGACAGTAAACACTAAGCCACATCCTGTGACCCAGTACAGCCTCCGATCCGATACGGAGAGGAAACGCACCGCATAGGGATCGACACAGAAACACCTGATCCGACACCTGCACCGGACATTCCACGTGGATTCTGTGAAATCTGATTCTGATCATTTCTGTCCAAAACTGGATTTTTGACAAGTACGAGCATGATACGAGTAAAATTTTTCAATTTCAATTCAATTTATTTTCATTTATATAGCGCCAAATCACAACAGAGTTGCCTCAAAGCGCTTCACACAGGTAAGCTCTAACGTTACCAAAACTCATCAATATCTGTGCTCGTGCTGAAGAAAAAACCTGACTGGGTAACTGACTGTCTTCACGCTCTGTGATTGGCCAGTCACTCACAGGGCCCGCCCCTCCCTACACAGACACGTCTCTCTGCAGCCTCTCACACACACAGACAGGAACTGATGTCTCTTTGTGCTTGGCTTGACTCTACCTCACGTTGCTGTGTCAGTACTCATTAGGTCAGTGGTATCCAAACTATTCCAGAAAGGGCTGAGAGGGTGCAGGCTTCCTTTGCAGCCACTGACCTCAGCAGGTGATTTCACTGATTAACACCCATTTGTGCAGGTTGGATGTTTTCATCAGTGAAATCACCTGCTGGATTCAGTGGCTGCAAAGAAAACCTGCACCCCCTCGGCCCTTTCTGGAATAGTTTGGACACTACTGCATTAGGTTTTCTTCAATTCACCTTTATTTTGATTTGTATGCTATTTAAAGTTACTTGGTGAACTTGTTTCGTATTGTACGTGGTGCATTTGACAAGACAGAGCTGAAAGCAGCTCGTGTTGTGTCGGTCACTGCCTCCACTCTGGTCGGGTTTTTTTTAACCGTTTGTTTGCTCTTAGTTTAGCTGGTGATATAAAGTCAGTTAAAAAACTTTGCTGAATGCTGTATTTTAAGAAAAATACAGTGAACAAGGCCGACATATTATTTCCCTGTTTGCCATCACTGGATGTTTGCATGAATCACCAAGTTCACACAGATCATTAAAAAATAAACAGTCTTAGAACAACCTCTGTCAACCTCAGTCACACACACACCTTAATCAACACTGTTTAACTTTGTGTGGGGAAAAAAAATTCCAAGAACGTTAGGTACTAAAACTGTTGTTCATGCATACTTAGTAATTCATAATTTCCTACTACAATGAAACTCAATTCAGTTATTCATTCATACACTTAAGAATATTCATGTTCTGAGTTCATAAAAAACTTGTTCTGTAAAATAGTTCCTTTACTTTTGCGATCAAAAACATTAAATGTCAATTCTGAGGCTGTTCTGTAAATATTCATTCATACACTTAAGAATACTCATGTTCTGAGTTCATAAAAAAAACTTGCTTACTTTTGTGATCAAAATCATTGATATGAATCCCAATTTTGAGGCTGTTCTGTAAAGAGTTTTCAAATAAACAATAAATATAGCAACTTCTGACCAATCCATATCAATTTCAGGCTTAAAATAATGTACAGATTTAAGCCCCACCCATTCCCAACTAAACCACGGCAACTTCCGGTTTAGGCCCCGCCTACTCCGAGTACAGACATTATTTAGATGGTTGAACAGATACAGATGCAGATAGTGGTGCACTCACTCATCCCTCGTCAAAAGTCATGTGTGCCACAGAACGGTGACAGCTGACTTCATGTTAGTGATGAAGAGTGTCCATACAGTACGGTCCATAAGTATCTGGACAGTGACTGTTGTTCTGTTGACTGTGTGGACAAACACAACAAAGCTGTAAAATATATAAAACACTGAGCCCGGAGGTTGACCTTTGACTTCTGAGTTTGGTAAAAACCCCATCAGAGTTCTGGGTTACATTATTGAGACACACGGGACCAGAAACAACAGTTCCACACGCTGCACACGGGTGTAAGTACTCCTAATCCACCATGAATACCGAGCTAGGCTACATGTTAGCCAACCATGAACAAGGACTTACCGTTCTGATTGAGTACTCTACCTACAGCATTTTCTGTTAAAAGCAGACAACAGGCTGATTCTTATGCATTTTGACCTGCTGAGTTCAAAAATTGCTGTTGACCTGCTGTATCTTTACTCTTTCAACTTCTAATTTGCATAAAACAAAATGCCCGCCATTACAAGTAAACTTGTATTTGTATTAGAAACAGAAATAAAAGTTCTCTTCTTATGCAGAATTAATCAGAATTGAAATATTGTTGTTAGCATGCTGTATCTCTACTGCTTCATTACCTAATTTGCATAAAACAAAATGGCCACCCATTTTTTTCCCACATTTTCCCAAAGTTTGTTATTTGCAAGCTGTAGCTTCTCTCCTAATACTTAATGAAACAACATGGCCAGCTGCTGTTTTCATACTTTCTAAAAGCTTGTTCTACAAAAGAAATTAACAAAATCAATTTTTGCCCATGCCTCTGCTGCACAATCAGGCCTACAAATGCATGTATTTGTCAATCTTACTTATACTGGCCTGTTGAAAAATGTCTCCTGTGGATTTAAAAGTCACAATATTATTTTAATTCCTTGATGACATGTGAATGACACGTGTATTTTTTTTAATCACAAATGCTGAACAATATGATAATACTATGTGAAAACCTATATAAATGGCTCATTACAGCATGGATAACGTGTACAGCTTCAACACCAGAGGGCAGGCCTCACTGACCAGTGGCCAGTCACATGGTGCCACAGTGACTCAACAGCGGCAGCAGCAGCCACAGCATAGACGTGGACAATCAAACTGCATTGTTCCCTGATATATTTGTGGAGTTTATCCCTTCAGTCATGTATATCTGTGCATGTTCATTTTTCTAGTGTGTTGGTTTGTGTGTACAAGTTCCAATCTTGGTTTTGTAGTATAATATATTATACTCAGAAGCATTAGATTAGATTTGTGTTGTCTCTTGTCTGCTGGTTCTCTTATACATAGTGTTAGGTTGCCAGTGTTCCTTGTCACTAGAATGATTTGCATATACAACCCCTGGCAAAAATTATGGAATCACCGGCCTCGGAGGATGTTCATTCAGTTGTTTAATTTTGTAGAAAAAAAGCAGATCAAAGACATGACACAAAACTAAAGTCGTTTCAAATGGCAACTTTCTGGCTTTAAGAAACACTATAAGAAATCAGGAAAAATAATTGTGGCAGTCAGTAACGGTTACTTTTTTAGACCAAGCAGAGGAAAAAAATATGGACTCACTCAATTCTGAGGAATAAATTATGGAAACACCCTGTAAATTTTCATCCCCAAAACTAACACCTGCATCAAATCACATCTGCTGGTTGACATTGACCCTGTGTGTCTTTTTGCAAGGAATGTTTTCAGTTTTTGCTTCATGGCAAGATGCATTATCATCTTGAAAAATGATTTCATCATCCCCAAACATCAGAAAAGTATCCAAAATATCAACGTAAACTTGTGCATTTATTGATGATGTAATGACAGCCATCTCCCCAGTGCCTTTACCTGACATGCAACCCCATATCATCAATGACTGTGGAAATTTACATGTTCTCTTCAGGCAGTCATCTTTATAAATCTCATTGGAACGGCACCAAACAAAAGTTCCAGCATCATCACCTTGCCCAATGCAGATCCAAGATTCATCACTGAATATGACTTTCATCCAGTCATCCACAGTCCACAATTGCTTTTCCTTAGCCCAGTGTAACCTTGTTTTTTTTCTGTTTAGGTGTTAATGCCTTTCGTTTAGCTTTTCTGTATGTAAATCCCATTTCCTTTAGGCGGTTTCTTACAGTTCGGTCACAGACGTTGATTCCAGTTTCCTCTCATTCGTTCATTTGTTTTGTTGTGCATTTTCATATTTTGAGACATATTGCTTTAAGTTTTCTGTCTTGACGCTTTGATGTCTTCCTTGATCTACCAGTATGTTTGCCTTTAACAAACTTCCCATGTTGTTTGTATTTGGTCCAGAGTTTAGATACAGCTGACTGTGAACAACCAACATCTTTTGCAACATTGCATGATGATTTACTCTCTTTTAAGTTTGATAATCCTCTCCTTTGTTTCAATTGACATCTCTCGCGTTGGAGCCATGATTCATGTCAGTCCACTTGGTGCAACAGCTCTCCAAGGTGTGATCACTCCTTTTTAGATGCAGACTAACGAGCAGATGTGATTTCATGCAGGTATTAGTTTTGGGGATGAAAATTTACAGGGTGATTCCATAATTTATTCCTTAGAATTGAGTGATTCCATATTTTTTTTCCCTCTGCTTGGTCTAAAAAAGTAACCGTTACTGACTACCACAATTTTTTTTCTGATTTCTTATAGTGTTTCTTAAAGCCAGAAAGCAGCCATTTGAAATGACTTTAGTTTTGTGTCATGTCTGTGATCTGCTTTTTTTTCTACAAAATTAAACAACTGAATGAACATCCTCCGAGGCCGGTGATTCCATAATTTTTGCCAGGGGTTGTAATCTTGAAAATGTTAGGTAGTAAGATAATATAATTGAATTTATAGTGTTCTCTGGCATTTAGGTTTAGTTGCGTTCATCGCTTGAATTGTGGGGTGACTTCCTCTTGTTAGCACTTTTTCTTGTTGCAGACGTCAGTAGTGATCAAAACATTTGGACTGTTCTCAAAAATTATTTAGGTAAAAATTTCTGTTGTCTTGAATTGAAAAATGGAAGCTTTAGACAGCATAAAACAAGACTGTTCAGTGGACAGTGATGTCTGCATCATTTGTGAGGACTGCACTAAAGAAAATCTTGTTCAGGGTCGTGACAAAGGAAGGATTGCATTACAGGATTGTGTAAAAGTCCATCACAAGCTCAAAGATATGGAGAACAAAGTCAACTGATGAAACGTCTCTAAAATGGCACCGATCCTGTTACAGATGGTTCACCAACAAGACAAATATTAGGAGACGAGAGAAAAGGTCACTGTCTCAAGACACCCTGGAACCCACTGCAGGTCACGCCACTGGTCCAGCTGCAAGACTCAGACGTGCCTCCAGTACTTTCAAACGGGCCCTTTGCATCTTCTGCCAGGAGGTGAAGGCTGACAGGACTCTGCACAATGTTGAGACCTTCAAGATGAACGAGAAGATACTGAAGGCTGCAGAGTTTGATGGTGATCTGGACATTGCTCTTGCTGGTTGTGGTGATCTCATGGCAACAGAAGCAAAACATTTTAACATTGACTCACATTTGACTTTTGGAGACATTCACACTTATCCAAGAAAATTGTTTCATTTCAAACTATCATTCTTTTTTACTTCAGTTTGCTCATTTGATACAATACACTTTATTGTCCCTTCCGAGAAATTTGTCTTGGACTCCAAGAGCTGCACAAATAAAACTTCCATGACATAATTACATAACTCATGCATATTGCACATAACTTGATACACATATCAAAATTGCACATACCCCTATTAAACAGCCATCTCACACAAATGGTTAAAAGGAAAAATGCTGACAATGAATAAATAGCACTGAATAGCTACTACAACCCCTGGCAAAAATTATGGAATCACCGGCCTCGGAGGATGTTCATTCAGTTGTTTAATTTTGTAGAAAAAAAGCAGATCACAGACATGACAAAACTAAAGTCATTTCAAATGGCAACTTTTGGCTTTAAGAAACACTATAAGAAATCAAGAAAAAAGATTGTGGCAGTCAGTAACGGTTACTTTTTTAGACCAAGCAGAGGAAAAAAAAAATGGAATCACTCAATTCTGCGGAAAAAATTATGGAATCGCTGTAAATTTTCATCCCAAAAACTAACACCTGCATGATATCAGATCTGCTCGTTAGTCTGCATCTAAAAAGGAATGATCACACCTTGGAGAGCTGTTGCACCAAGTGGACTGACATGAATCATGGCTCCAACACGAGAGATGTCAATTGAAATAAAGGAGAGGATTATCAAACTCTTAAAAGAGAGTAAATCATCACGCAATGTTGCAAAAGATGTTGGTTGCTCACAGTCAGCTGTGTCTAAACTCTGGACCAAATACAAACATGGGAAGGTAAGCAACAATGGTAGACCAAGGAAGACATCAAAGCATCAAGACAGAAAACTTAAAGCAATATGTCCCAAAAATCAAAAAATGCACAACAAAACAAATGAGGAACGAATGGGAGGAAACTGGAGTCAACGTCTGTGACCGAACTGTAAGAGACCGCCTAAAGGAAATGGGATTTACATACAGAAAAGCTAAACGAAAGGCATCATTAACACCTAAACAGAAAAAAACAAGGTTACAATGGGCTAAGGAAAAGCAATCGTGGACTGTGGATGAAAGTCATATTCAGTGATGAATCTCGAATCTGCATTGGGCAAGGTGATGATGCTGGAACTTTTGTTTGGTGCCGTTCCAATGAGATTTATAAAGATGACTGCCTGAAGAGAACATGTAAATTTCCACAGTCATTGATGATATGGGGCTGCATGTCAGGTAAAGGCACTGGGGAGATGGCTGTCATTACATCATCAATAAATGCACAAGTTTATGTTGATATTTTGGACAATTGAAAGGATGTTTGGGGATGATGAAATCATTTTTCAAGATGATAATGCATCTTGCCATAGAACAAAAACTGAAAACATTCCTTGCAAAAAGACACATAGGGTCAATGTCAACGAGCAGATCTGATTTGATGCAGGTGTTAATTTGGGGGATGAAAATTTACAGGGTGATTCCATAATTTTTTCCTCAGAATTGAGTGATTCCATATTTTTTTCCTCTGCTTGGTCTAAAAAAGTAACCGTTACTGACTGCCACAATCTTTTTTTCTTGATTTCTTATAGTGTTTCTTAAAGCCAGAAAGGTGCCATTTGAAATGACTTTAGTTTTGTGTCATGTCTGTGATATGCTTTTTTTCTACAAAATTAAACAACTGAATGAACATCCTCTGAGGCCGGTGATTCCATAATTTTTGCCAGGGGTTGTACCTACTACTACCTATCCCAGGAACCATTATTTAAGACTAACTGACGTGGACACGAATGAGTTTTTAAAGTGATTCAGTCTGCACTGACCTGCTGAGTTTTGCTTGTTTTGGTCAAATCAAAAGATGACTTACTTTTCTACTTCACTAAATTAATGAATTTTTTTGCTAATAATGGGGTGAAGCAAGATACAGCTTTCCAACAACAATATTTACATTCAGCAGGTCAAATAACATAGGTCAGATTACATACATTAAATAAAAGTTGTATTTTCTCATCCAAAGCAAACAGCGCCACACTTCTGACAAGTCTGATGAAGTGGGTGCCCATTTATGCAAATTAGGGGTGAAGGAGTAAAGATACAGCTTGCCAACAACAATAATTGAACTCAGCATGTCAAAATACGTAGAAATAGAAGCTTTATTTTCTCTTCTAATGCAAACACAAGCAGACTTTTGAAAAGCTTCATGAAATGAGCGGTCATTTTGCTTTATGCAGATTAGGGGGTGAAGGAGTAAAGATACAGCTTGCCAACAATAATATTTGAACTTGGCAGGTCAAATTGTATAGGAATCAGTCTGTTGTGTGCTTTTAAGAGAAAATGCCTTGGGCACGTTACACAAGCTTCTTCTCTGAAAATGGAACCTTACGATTCATCGAAAACTAAAACAGTCCAGCAAAGTTTTATTTATTTTTTTTTTTTTAACAAGAAAGCAGGAATATCAGAGGACTGGAATTCAACCCTTCAAAAATAGAACAAAACAGAACTACAGTAGCTCCATACACAGGATTCTCTGTCACCATCTAGTGGTGATGAGAGGAAATGCAGGTGTCACCTGGCAGGCGTTGTACAGCAGCTGGTGCTCAAATTTGCGGATGCCGAGGATCTGCTGGAACATCTCGTACAGCTGCTCCTTGCTGAGGATCAGCTCTGACACGGCACTCTGGTGGCTGCGCTGAGCCTGGCGCCGCAGGTCCTCGTCCCCCCTGTAGATGGCGTCGTACTTGGTGATCCAGGAACTGAGGACAGTTTCTTTGCTCAGACCGTCAATCTCCGGGAGGCTGCGAACGCGCCGCTCAATATTTTTCTTGAAGACATCACGGAAGTCGCTGGCTGAGCAGCCGCCGCTTTGCACCATGCGGGACACACGCTCGCTTTTCAGGAAACCCTAAAAAACAAAAAACAAAGAGAATTTACCTTTAAGCAGTTTTCACGTCAATCATTAAACAGCTTTAGCAAGGTGATGGACACCAGTCAACATTTAAATTGTATCTTTTCACAGACACGTCGAGCCATCATTCCATATTTTTTCAGTTCAGTTTGTGGAAGAAGTAACGTTAAACTACCGAGGAACTAAAGGGACAGAAAACCGCGTAAAATGTAAAATTGGGCAGGTGCCCAATAAGTTCTTATTAATATAAGAACTTATTGGGCACCTGCCAAATTTTGTTTAAAGAATTATTGCACACTTTCTGTAAATACCAGAGCCTTCACATCACTTCACAAATATCAGTGTGTTTGTCTGCTATATGATATATTTAACTGACATTTCTGATCCAGACAACCAATGACTTATAAAGGAAAATCCTGAAAATTATCAGGGGTGCCCAAACCTTTGCATACAACTGTAAAATATTGATACAAATATTGATTATATTTATATAATGTATATTAAAATAAATTACAATATCAATAACCATATTTTCCAAAGTATGAAGCCCAATTTATGCTCTTCTGTATCTGCAATGTTGTAGCCATGCAGAGCCCTCTGCGTGGTTGCCAACCCACTCCGAGCGCCTCTCTGTAGCCTGACATGTAACCACACAGAGACGACGGAAACCACGCAGGTCCACTAAACTTCTCACTTCTCCGGTTTCACAATCAACGACTTTCACAGCTGTAGATGTCATGGAATAGTAGGCCAATCTTCATGCAAAACATTGCACCCCCTACTGTTCCAGCAGTGAAATGCAGTGTGACACCCATCTACTCATCAACACAGAGAACTTCAAAAGGGTCACAACAGCATCAAAGTGATTGTACACCCACAGACGTATGGAGCAGAAGAAGCATAAAAAAAGCTTTAAGTCACCACTGTGGAAAAAAAGCCTCTTGAAAAGGAAAAACCCATACATAAGTTGCACCAGATTATAGGTCACACCTTTTTTCTGTATCATTGGTTCATTCATTAACTCATCCACATGGGGTGTGCAGCCAGTACATTCCAAGTTCCGGTCCCAAGCCCAGATAAATGAGGAGGGTTGTGTCATGAAGGGCATCTGGCATAAAACAAGCCAACCCAACCATACAGGCTAAGAATCAAATTTCCATACCGGATTGGTCAAGGCCTGGGTTAACAACGTCCACTACTGATGCTGTTGCCCAACAGAGTGCCGGTGGAAATTGGGATACTGCTGGGCAAAGAAGAAGAAGAAGGAGGAGAACATGTCAAGAGACAGCGGGAGAAGAGGAAAACTAGAAGGGTGAAAGTGAGAATCGGGAGTTTGAATGTTGGCAGTCTGACCGGTAAAGGGAGAGAGCTGGCTGAAATGATGGAAAGGAGAAAGGTAGACATGCTGTGTGTGCAAGAGACCAAGTGGAAGGGAAGTAAGAGCAGGAGCATCGGCGGTGGGTTCAAGTTGTTGTACCATGGTGAGGACAGGAAGAGAAATGGTATTGGGGTAATTTAAAAGGAAGAGTATGTTAAAAGTGTGTTGCAGGTTAAGCGAGTGTCTGACAGGGTGATGAGTGTGAAGTTGGACATTGAAGGGGTGATGATAAATATCATCAGTGCATATGCCCCACAGGTAGGTTGTGAGATGGAGAAAGATGATTTCTGGAGTGTGTTACATGAGGTGTTGGAGAGTGAACCCAAGCATGAAAGAGTGGTGATAGGAGCGGACTTCAATGGGCATGTTGGTGAAGGGAACAGAGGTGATGAGGAAGTAATGGGTAGACATGGTATTAAGGACAGGAATGTGGAAGGACAGATGGTAGGTGATTTTGTAAAAAGGATGGAAATGGCTACTTTAAGAAAAGGGAGGAGCACAGGGTAACATAAGAGTGGAGGAAGGTGCACACAGGTGGACAACATTCTGTGTAGGAGATGCAAGCTAAAAGAAATTAGAGACTGTAAGGTGGTGGCAGGAGAGAGTGTCGTTAGACGGCACAGGATGGTTGTTTGTAGGATGACTTTAGAGGTAAAGAAGATGAGAGTGAAAGCTCAACAAAGGATCAGATGGTGGAAGCTGAAGAAGGAAGACTGTTGTGTGAAATTTAGTGAGCAGGTGAGAGAAGCACTGGTTGGAGGGGAAGCAATTTTGGACAAGTGAAAAGTACTGCAGATGTGGTGAGGGAGACAGAGAGGAAGGTACTGGGTGAGACATCTGGACAGTGGAAGAAAGACAAGGAGACTTGGTGGTGAAATGACGAGGTCCAGGAAAGCATAAGGAGAAAGAGGTTGGTGAAAATGTTTTGGGATAGTCGGAGAGATGAAGAAAGTAGACAGGAGTACAAGGAGATGCAGTGTAAGGCGAAAAGAGAAGTGGCAAAAGCGAAGGAAAAGGCATATTGCGAGCTGTACAAGAAGTTGAATAGTAAGGAAGGAGAAAAGGACTTGTACTGATTGGCCAGACAAAGGGACAGAGTTGGAAAGGATGTGCAGCAGGTTAGGGTGGTAAAAGAAGGAAGAAGTGAGGGCAGCTATGAAGAGGATGAAGAGTGGAAAAGCAGTTGGTCCAGATGACATTCCAGTGGAGGCATGGAAATGTCTAGGAGACATGGCAGTGGAGTTTCTAACCAGATTGTTGAATAAAATCTTGGAAAGTGAGAGGATGCCTAAGGAGTGGAGACGAAGTGTGCTGGTTCCTTTTTTTAAGAATAAGGGTGATGTGCAGAGCTGCAGTAACTACAGAGGCATGAAGTTGATCAGCCACAGCATGAAGTTATGGAAAAAAGTAGTAGAAGCTAGGCTTAGAAAACAGGTGAAGATCTATGAGCAGCAATACAGTTTCATGCAGAGAAAGACCACTACAGATGCAATGTTTGGTCTATACTGTTGGAGAAGTATAGAGAAGTCCAGAAAGAGTTACACTGTGTGTTTGCGGACTTAGAAAAAGCTTATGACAGTGTGCCAAGAGAAGAATTGTGGTATTCTATGAGGAAGTCTGGAGTGGCAGAGAAGTATTGAGTGTAGTGCAGGACATGTACAAGGACAGTGTGACAGCGGTGAGATGCACAGTAGTAATGACAGACTCATTCAAAGTGGAGGTGGGATTACACCAAGGATCAGCTCTTTCTTGGTCGCAATGGTGATGGACAGGTTGACGGATGAGATCAGACAGGAGTCCCCATGGACTATGATGTGTGCAGATGACGTTGTGATCTGTAGTGACAGTAGAGAGCAGGTTGAGTCTAGTCTGGAGAGGTGGAGATATGCTTTGGAGAGCAGAAGAAGAATGAAAGTCAGGAATAAGACTGAGCACGTCTGTGTGAATGAGAGGGAGCCCAGTGGAATAGTGCAGTTACAAGGAGTAGAAGTGGTGAAAGTAGATGAGTTTAAATACTTAGGGTCAACTGTTCAAAGTAATGGAGAGTGTGGTAGAGAGGTGAAGAAGAGAGTGCAGGCAGGGTGGAGTGGGTGGAGAAAGGTGGAAGGAGTGATTTGTGACCGAAGAATATCAGCAAGAATAAAGAGGAAACTTTACAAGACAGTCGTGAAACCAGCTATGTTGGACGGCTTAGAGACAGTGGCACTAACAAAAAGACAGGAGGCGGAGCTGAAAATGTTGAGATTATCTTTGGGAAGATAATGGACAGGATTAGGAATGAGAGGGACAGCTCAGGTGGGACAGTTTGCTGACAAAGTCAGAGAGGCAACATTGAGATGGTTTGGACATGTGCAAAGGAGGGACCCAGGGTATATAGGGAGAAGGATGCTGAGGATGGAGCCACCAGGCAGGAGGAGAAGACGGAGGACAAAGAGGAGGTTCATGGATATGTGAGGGAGGACATGCAGGTGGTTGGAGAGAGAGGAAGATAGAGGACAGGGTGAGATGGAAACGACTGATCTGCTGTGGCGACCCCTAACAGGAGCAGCCGAAAAAAGATCAGTTCATTCATTTGGGGTTTTTGAGCACCGCTGAAGTGCAATTTATATTACTGACATTTATTCTTTTATTATCGAAGTTGATTTTGTTTTTTACTTTGAAAATTTCCTCTATATTTGTTTTGTCTAATGTGTCGGTAGCATGGCCAAAGCAGAGGGTCACCCGTTTGAGTCTGGTCTGCTTGAGGTTTCTTCCTCAAATCAGAGGAAGTTTTTCCTTACCACTGTCGCCTATGTTCTTATTCTGGGGGTTAGTAAGGTTAGACCTTACTTGTGTGAAGCACCTTGAGGCAACTTTGTTGTGATTTTGGCGCAATATAAATGAAAATAAATCCATTGAATTGAATTTGATTCCTGTGAAAGTCTGACATAGTTACTATTATTATTATTATGAATAAGAAAGACGATTTTTCAGTATACAAGTTGCGCTTGAGTATAAGTTGCAGAACCTCCCAAACTCGTAAAACAGTGACTTCATCCGGAAAATACAGTAATATTAATTACTTACTATATCAATATAAATTAACTGGCTAATTAATATAATAAGCCACCTCCCCACACCAATAAAGTCATTATAAACACATATACACATTTAAAATTACTTATTTTTGTGCATGTGATATCTTTTAGTATCTGCTTCTTTGCGCATTTAACACAAAGAAAAAAGATCATAACACAAACTGCATGAGCTAAACCTTTTATCCCATGAGATAAAAAAGGTTTTTAACCTACCATCCCTGGTTCTCAAGACCAGGCACCTAAGTGGCTCTACTCTATTTTACTTTTCCTTTTTAGATATACCTTTGTATACTGGCATAGTTCCACCTTAGAATTGGAATATAATATATAAGATACCTTACTGAATTTTCATGTTTCTTCTTTTAACAGAACACTGTTATTAACAAAAAGGCAGAAATTCACATCAGGGGTAAAATTTCTGTGGTACGGGTGAGTTTTCTCTACTAGAAAAGTGACCCGCAGGTCAGACTTTTATGAGTGACGGCTCTCCGGGTCCACGATCGGAGTCCAGACAGCGTTCAGATGTGACGATGTTCAGATGAAGTCATGGAAAAGAAAACTGAAAAAACAAAAGTAAAAATCTGACTGGGTGCTGGTTCCCACGGCGCTCTTTAAACCCATGAAACTGTATAAATAAAATCTTCTGAAGGCCTCACAGATCTAATTCTGTTTGGGACCTCAAAGTCTCCGAGTTCAGCATCTCTAAGAGAAAAAAAAAAAAAAGTGACTTTTGTAGAGGCAGAAAATCGGATTAAACTCCTCCAGGTGACATGAATCGTGGAGCTGGAAAAAACCTGCAGGAACCCCATCTGTGATGAGTCACATCCCTCCAGGATGAGAAAACATCTCAAAGACAACCAGCTGTGAGGCACAAGATAATGCCAATGAACGTAATGTCAGAGCAAAATCAGAGCGTCATGGCCCGGAAACACAAGGACAGAAAACTGGGAGGTGGTGATCCAGCGCTGTGGAAGGGTCTGTGACCCCTGACCTTTATCATGCTTTTTTTTAAATGAGAGAAAAACAAAATCAGGCTTAATGTTGCAGCAGGTAGATCACCTGCACTGTCTCAGTCACCCAGCTGGAATCGGGGCCTGATCCTGGCTGGAAGAGCACCCTGTGATGGACTGGAGTCCCTGACACTTTATAAGTGGTTCTTGAAAGATGCTATATAAATTAAACTTTACTTACTTACAGTGGTGGAGCCAAGGAGTTTTCCCATGGGGAGGCCAAGATGGGACCAGTGTGAGTACAGGTTCTAGTCTATTCTAAGGTACAAGTGTCCCAATCTACTGTTCTGAGAGCAGATGCTCTCAGAACAGCAGAGACACAGAAACATCATGTGCAGTTCATCCAGAAAGTATTCACAGTACTTCACTTTTTCCACATTTTGTTATGTTACAGCATTATTCCAAAATGAATGGAATTCATTTTTTTGTCATAATTCTACACACAACACCCCATAATGACAATGTGAAAAAAGGTTTTTGAGATTTTTGCAAATTTATTAAAAAAATAAAAAAAAGTAAGAAACCACGTACACAAGTATTCACAGCCTTTGCTATGAAGCTCACAATTGAGCTCAGAATCACAATCAGAATAGTATTTATTTGTCAAATATTCACAAGAACACAAGGATTTTGACTCCGGTTGGAGCTGCACTCTCTGTATGGCATGTAGAAATATACACTCAACACCGAATAATTCACAGTAAAAAATGTGCCTGTGAAACTCCCCGGTTCACTGAAAACTGGTGAAAAAGTTCCAACAGACGACAGTCCAATGTTTATGAGCTCTTCTCTGGTGTAAGAGACCAGAAGTGGTGAGCAGAGTGCAAAAACAAAACAAAAAACAGAAAACAAATCTTACAAAGTAAGAGAGCACAGCACCCAGACGGTCATCTGTGGTGCCATGTCCTTCTCACAAGCTGCATCCTGTTTCCACTGATCATCCTCGAGATGTTTCTACAGCTTAACTGGAGTCCATCTGGGGTAAATTCAGCTGATTGGACATGATTTGGAAAGACACACACCTGTCTACATATAAGGTCCCACAGTTGACAGAACACAAACCAAGCATGAAGTCAAAGGAATTGTCTGTAGACCTCTCAGACAGGATTGTCTGGAGACACCACTCTGGAGAAGGGTACAGAAACATTTCTGCTACTTTGAAGGTCCCATTGAGCACAGTGGCCTCCATCATCTGTAAATGAAAGACGTTCAGATCCACCAGCGCTCTTCCTAGAGCTGGCTGCCCGTCTAAATTGAGCAATTGGGGAGAAGGCCCTTAGTCAGGGAGGTGACCAAGAACCCGATGGTCACTCTGTCAGAGCTCCAGCATTCATCTACGGAGAGAGGAGAACCTTCCAGAAGGACAACCATCTCTGCAGCAATCCACTAATCAGGCCTGTATGGTAGAGTGGCCAGACAGAAGCCACTCCTTAGTAAAAGGCACATGTCAGCTCACCTGGAGTTTGACAAAAGGCACCTGAAGGACTGTCAGACCAGGAGAAACAAAATTCTCTGGTCTGATGAGACAAAGATTGAACTCATCATGTTTGTAGGAAACCAGACACCATCCCTACAGTGAAGCATGGTGGTGGCAGCATCATGCTGTGGAGATGTTTTTCAGCAGCAGGAACTGGGAGACTAGTCAGGATTGAGGGAAAGATGAATGCAGTAATGTACAGAGACATCCTGGATGAAAACCTGCTCCAGAGCGCTCCTGACCTCAGACTGGGGGGACGCTTCAGCTTTCAGCAGGACAGTGACCCTAAGCACACAGCCAAGATATCAAAGGAGTGGCTTCAGGACAACTCTGAATGTCCTTGAGTGGCCCAGCCAGAGCCCAGACCTGAATCTGAGTGAACATCTCTGGAGAGATCTGAAAATGTCTGTGCACCGACGCTCCCCATCCAACCTGATGGAGCTTGAGAGGTGCTGCAAAGAGGAATGGACCAAACTGCCCAAAGATAGGTGCACCAAGCTTGTGGCATCATATTCAGGCTTCACATTGAGGCTGGAATTGCTGCCAAAGGTGCATCAACAAAGTACTGAGCAAAGGCTGTGACTATTTATGTCCATGTGATTTTAGCTTTTTATTTTTAATAATAATAATAAAAAAAAACTTTTCATGTTGTCATTATGGGGTGTTGTGTGTAGAATTTTAAGGGAAAAAATAAATTTTCTCCATTTTGGAATAAGACTGTCAAATACAATGTGGAAACAGTAAAGTGCTGTGAATACTTTCTGGATACACTAAAAACCTAACTTCACTTTTACAGCCAGTTTCCTTCAGACAAGTCAGGGAATGAACACATGAACACTTCCTAGTCACTGAACCTGCCTTGGACTTCATTTACATCAATCATTAATACATAAAGTTTGATACTGTACCATAGATCTGTGTCAAGTTGGCAGTTCTGAAAAACTGACACTGTGGTGTAAACTCGTGAGGGAAGCCACCAAGACTTGAGTTTGACAACAGCAAGTTTAGTAACTGTTGCTACAAATGAGTATGCACTGGACACACCTTAAAATATTTAAACAAATCAAATTAAAAAAAAAAAAAGGAGACCAACCATACTGCAATATTTCCCACAAAATATCACCATTTCTTAGTGGAAAATACAGCAGAGTGATGCTGGTGTGCTGAGGTGTGGGGACACAAATGTCAGGCGTTACTGATGAACGGAGCAGCAGGTGACTTCCTGCTGCTGCTCTTAATTAGAGCAATGAAACTTTACTCAATTATTTACAGACTTCAGAGTCACCACATGAAGGAGGGAAGGAAGGTTAACCCTGTAATGACCTCATAGTTATCAATAGAGTGTAGATTAGATTTCATAATATTCCCTCAGGGAAATTTAGCAGAAGTCAATATACTCGACAAAATAAATACACTGAAACAACGACGCAGACGCCACATTCAATAACACATAAATGGGGAAAAGAAAAATCTCAAAACACCAAAACAGTCACATTAAAATAAATAAGTAAAAACCATTCACAGACTACATACCACCAACATAACGGTCCTCATTTTCAAGGACATTATCATCAAACATCAACCTATCGATCCCCTGCCAGCTTTCTGAGTTAAATGTTGGTTTGTGCCAAACAGTCTCCTGGATCATCTTCAAAACTCAATCACTTATCTCTCAGAACATTATCTGTTTGCTCACCACTTTTCACTGAAATCTGTTCATTATTTTTTGAGTTATGTTGCTGGCAGTCAAACAAAATGAACAAACACGCCGGTGAAAACATGATGTTCTTACTGAAGGTTCAACTAAAAAAACAAAAAACAACTTATTTCAATTTATTTAGTTTATATAGCACCAAATCACATCAAAACTGCCTCAAGGCGCTTCACACGAGTACGGTCAAAACAGCCCTATTTAATATAAACCCTCCACAGCGCCGACAGACTGACACTCAGAGATTCTGAGGACATGAAATTAAATTCTGATCATTTGTCCTTTGATCTTTTTCATTAACGAGTTTCCCTTTAATCTGTTGTGTCAAAAAGAGAACGATGACCCTCCTCAGAAACGTCTTATTTGATCCAAACTGAAGCGTAACATGGAACAGATAAAGCAGGAAGTGTTCAGAACGCGTGTGGGCGGTCTCTGCCTCCAGCACTGAAAACGCTGACTCGGACTCCGTCTCTGCCAAGTATCGCAGGAGGCGTGAAGCAGTGGATTATGGGAAGTTAGGCTGTGAAGAAGAAACCAGAGACCGTCACCGTGGAAGAGCCGAGAACCCAAACCACACTTTGGCAAATAACGCTTCTACCTGCACAGAGGAAATGTGTTTTCAGACACGGCCACCTGCTGATGTCCTGGTTTCTGAAGGAACCCACGCGGGTCCGTTGGCGTGCTCATGACCACATGTCCGCCACTACCATCATCAGCTTCCCTTCACCCGCTCTGAGGTGTCAGTTGCTTCTAGCGCCGCTGCTCTAACCCTAAGCCCGAGTCCGTTATAAGACTCTGGTTCAAATGAGTATTGTAACTCGTAAATGTGGAGCATGTGAACGTGCACAAAATGACATGAGGCACTAATGTACAACCCCAATTCCAATAAGTTGGGACATTGTGTAAATGTAAATATAAACAGAATACAATGATTTTCAAATCCTCTTCAACCTATATTCAATTGAATACACCACAAAGACAAGATATTTAATGTTCAAACTGATAAACTTTGTTTTTGTGCAAATAGTTGCTCATTTTGAAATGGATGCCTGCAACACGTTTCAAAAAAGCTGGGACAGTGGTATGTTTCCCATTGTGTTACATCACCTTTCCTTCTAACAACACTCAATAAGTGTTTGGGAACTGAGGACACTAATTGTGAGTGTCATGATTGGGTATAAAAAGGAGCATCCCCAAAAGTCTCAGCCATTCACAAGCAAAGATGGGGTGAGGATCAACACTGTGAAGAACTGCGTGAAAAAAAATAGTCCAACAGTTTAAGAACAATGTTTCTCAACGTTCATTTGCAAGGAATTTAGGGATTCCATCGTCTACAGCCCATAATATAATCAGAAGATTTCAGAGAATCTAGAGAACTTTCTACATGTATGCGGCAAGACTGAAAACCAACATTGAATGCCCGTGACTTTTTATCCCTCAGGCGGCACTGCATTAAAAATTGACATCACTGTGTAAAGGATCTTACCGTGTGGGCTCAGGAACACTTCAGAAAACCACTGTCAGTTAGCACAGTTTGTCGCTACATCTACAAGTGCAAGTTAAAAACTCTACCATGCAAAGTGAAAGCCAGTCAATAACATCCAGAAACACCGCCGCCTTCTCTGGGCCCGAGCTCATTTGAAATGGACAGACGCAAAGTGGAAAAGTGTGCAGTGGTCTGATGAGTCCACATTGAGAACGTTGAGAAACACTGTTCTTAAACTGTTGGACTATTTTTTCACGCAGTTCTTCACAAAGTGTTGATCCTCACCTCATCTTTGCTTGTGAACGGCTGAGCCTTTTGGGGATGCTCCTTTTTATACCCAATCATGACACTCACAATTAGTGTCCTCAGTTCCCAAACGCTTATTGAGTGTTGTTAGAAGGAAAGGTGATGTAACACAGTGGCAAACATACCACTGTCCCAGCTTTTTTTGAAACGTGTTGCAGGCATCCATTTCAAAATGAGCAAATATTTGCACAAAAACAATAAAGTTTATCAGTTTGAACATTAAATATCTTGTCTTTGTGGTGTATTAAATTGAATATAGGTTGAAGAGGATTTGAAAATCATTGTATTCTGTTTTTATTTACATTTTACACAACGTCGCAACTTCACTGGAATTGGTTTTGTACTTTGGACTGCAGATGGCATCACACTCGACAGCTCGTGCACGTGTTTCCGTTCCAGTCAGAAACTACACACGACACGCTGCAACTCCACAAAAAACAGGCGGACTGATAGGTTTGCAGACGCATCTAGACTCCGGTTGGGACGACAGGTTTGCGTTCAGTTCCGGACTCTGGTTGGACCTGCTACAGTCAGCTTCAGAATGGTGCCAGAATGACGGGTTTCCATGAGACTTTTTCAATGTCTGGCTCTGATCTAAGTATCTGTAAACAGGAAGCGGTCAGGAGTTGAATAAATGATCTCTGCAGTCGACACGAAACTGTCACATCAACAACAAACTAACTCTTTTCCATCGAGAACTATTTTCAGCATTTAACTTCAGTGTGATTTTCTTGCTTTGAATCATTTCCTTTTATCATCAGTCCTGAGTTTCCTCTGATGCTGCGTCCCTGTGAGACGAGAGCCTCGTGGTGAAAACATCTGCTGAAACACCAGATGATGGATGTGAAACAGGAGATGTCCCTGCTGGTCTCATTATGTCTCTGTAGCTATTGATGCACTGAATCAGAAACTCGAACCAAAAACAAAAATCTACCATCAGCAGGACTGACTCACACGTTCACAAAGGACCTCTTCTACACGCACAGCAAACAAATGTTGGACCTGGAAGATGCTGAAGATGAAAACTCAAACATAAAAACTCATTTTACACAGTATGATCGCTGTACTTCTAACACTAGGTGGCAGCATTATGCTGCAGTTCACTACAGTTCACACAGTCATGGTGTGGTCTGGTCACCGATGCCTCGCGGACATTTAGGTCATACGGTGATGAGACTAGGCCGGCCCACGCCAAAGGCTGCACGTGACATGGCCGAAATTCACAACTTTACCCCAAAACCAAGACGACAGGTGGATCCTTTGCCGTGCAAACACGCCCATCTGTCATTGTGTAAACCCCGCCCCTCAACCCTCCCCACTAATACAAGAGAAAATATGTTAAATTTCACAAAATTAAATTTTGTTAAATTTGTTTCGTTAATTTAACAAAGTTAAATTTTACAAGACAAAAAGACATTTTTCAGCTCCATAAGAGGAGATATGGGCGGGGAAAGTTAATGACAACAGCAAAACGCTCGGTGGGCTCGACTGTCAAATTTCAGAACAGTTTGTTTTCCAGCCTCCGCTGCTTCTGAAAGGCTGAAACCTGAAGAGTTTCATGGGACACAGACCTTAGATGGGCACACACCCTGAATTGAGGCACAGACCTTAACACAGACAAAGTTGTCCTAAAGGGGCAGTACTGCACACCATCATCAGCAACCAGAGGAGCCTCTTCAGCCACAGACTGCTCCTTCCCAAGTACAGGACCAACAGACTGAAAAACTCCTTTGTCCCTCAGACCATCAGACTGTACAACTCCTCACTCAGGGGGAGGAGGAGGAACAGGAAGACAGAGGACAGGAAGGAGAGGAACAGTAGTAGCCAGTAAACCAGTATTGATCAGTATGTCTGGTATTTATACTTGCAAACTGATTTTCTTTTTTACTTTCACTTTTGATGCTCTGTGTGCTTCTTACCCTGTGTGCTGCTGGAACCTCAATTTCCCTGAGGGAGTCTTCCCAAGGGATTAATAAAGGTCCATCTAATCTAATCTACTTCAAGAAGCACAACCTCACACTGACTAGATGATGATGCAGAAGCAGGACAACCTGTGACCAGCAGAAAAGGTGCAAGAGAACATGACAGAAAAATTCCCTCCCCTCTTTTCCTCTGGTGGTACATAGCACAGTCACCCTCATGAACGAGCCGCCACAGTTCTCAGTTTTCTTTAATCCCTTACGTGATTACTGATCCGACATGTGCAGTTCAAAAAGACAACAAAAACACAGCGGTAGTTAAAAACACTGAAGCTTCGGTAATAAACAGTCTGGACAAAAGGAAGCTGAAAAACACGCCTATTTCGATGTCTGTGCAGCACTCTGTTGCTTCAGCGCCAGACTGTGCCTGGATCATAAATCTAGCAGCACCTTCAGAGGAGGCACTCTGTTTACACAGTTTACCAAAAAAATGTGCTAAACACTTTGGAATAATGCAGGAATTCTATTCATCTTTAACGTTTGAATAAATTCTGAACTAATTATAACAATTAGCATGATTACGTCCTGAGACCTGACAAAAGCACTTCACATGCTCACTTTCAGTAAGACATGGAGCACCTCAGCGATCTGTTTTTGGCCCATTATATTTTCACTGTATTTATCAGCTGTTGGTCAGATCAAGTGTAGTTATGGAGTAAAACTTCACTGTTATGCTGATGATACGCTGATTTAATTTGACAGTCTTTGTCAATACTTGCCTCTACTGGTGGTTGGCTCTCACTGCGGTATTGTATCACTTCCTGTTCCGGAGCACAGTGGTGTTTTGCTGTATCTGTTAGCTGTTTAATCTGCGCAGTTAGATTGATCTACTTAACTAGATAACGATTTGTTTCACAGTGTAATATTCATGTGCCTTAACTAAAGCACTCCCTCTGCTGAATCATCTCTAAATTATTTACACATTATTCACTTTGTGTGTTTTTAGGAATCCGCTAGTTTAGTGCAGCTATTAGCTCTTAGCCAATTTAGCATGGCGGCTTCTCCTGGCCAGGCTGGGCAAATTGGAGACTCGGCTCTGCACCGTGGAAAATTCTACAGCTAGCCAGGCCCCTGTAGTCGGTGCGGACCAAGGTAGCTTAGCCGCCGTTAGTTCCCTTCCAGCAGATCCCGAGCAGCCAGGAAAGCAGGCCGACTGGGTGACTGTGAGGAGGAAGCGTAGCCCTAAACAGAAGCCCCGTGTACACCGCCAACCCGTTCACATTTCTAACCGTTTTTACCCACTCTGCGACACACCCGCCGAAGATCAAACTCTGGTTATTGGCGACTCCGTTTTGAGAAATGTGAAGTTAGCGACACCAGCAACCATAGTCAATTGTCTTCCGGGGGCCAGAGCAGGCGACATTGAAGGAAATTTGAAACTACTGGCTAAGGCCAAGTGTAAATTTGGTAAGATTGTAATTCACGTCGGCAGTAATGACACCCGGTTATGCCAATCGGAGGTCACTAAAATTAACATTGAATCGATGTGTAACTTTGCAAAAACAATGTTGGACTCTGTAGTTTTCTCTGGGCCCCTCCCCAATCGGACCGGGAGTGACATGTTTAGCCGCATGTTCTCCCTGAATTGCTGGCTGTCTGAGTGGTGTCCAAAAAATGAGGTGGGCTTCATAGATAATTGGCAAAGCTTCTGGGGAAAACCTGGTCTTGTTATGAGAGACGGCATCCATCCCACTTTGGATGGAGCAGCTCTCATTTCTAGAAATCTGGCCAATTTTCTTAAATCCTCCAAACCGTGACTATCCAGGGTTGGGACCAGGAAGCAGAGTTGTAGTCTTACACACCTCTCTGCAGCTTCTCTCCCCCTGCCATCCCCTCATTACCCCATCCCCGTAGAGACGGGGCCTGCTCCCAGACCACCAATAACCAGCAAAAATCTATTTACGCATAAAAATTCAAAAAGAAAAAAATATAGCACCTTCAACTGCACCACAGACTAAAACAGTTAAATGTGGTCTATTAAACATTAGGTCTCTCTCTTCTAAGTCCCTGTTAGTAAATGATATAATAATGGATCAACATATTGATTTATTCTGCCTTACAGAAACCTGGTTACAGCAGGATGAATATGTTAGTTTAAATGAGTCAACACCCCCGAGTCACACTAACTGCCAGAACGCTCGTAGCACGGGCCGAGGCGGAGGATTAGCAGCAATCTTCCATTCCAGCTTATTAATTAATCAAAAACCCAGACAGAGCTTTAATTCATTTGAAAGCTTAGTCTTGTCCATCCAAATTGGAAGTCCCAAAAACCAGTTTTATTTGTTATTATCTATCGTCCACCTGCTCGTTACTGTGAGTTTCTCTGTGAATTTTCAGACCTTTTGTCTGACTTAGTGCTTAGCTCAGATAAGATAATTATAGTGGGCGATTTTAACATCCACACAGATGCTGAGAATGACAGCCTCAACACTGCATTTAATCTATTATTAGACTCTATTGGCTTTGCTCAAAATATAAATGAGTCCACCCACCACTTTAATCATATCTTAGATCTTGTTCTGACTTATGGTATGGAAAATGAAGACTTAACAGTATTCCCTGAAAACTCCCTTCTGTCTGATCATTTCTTAATAACATTTACATTTACTCTGATGGACTACCCAGCAGTGGGGAACAAGTTTCATTACACTAGAAGTATTTCAGAAAGCACTGTAACTAGGTTTAAGGATATGATTCCTTCTTTATGTTCTCTAATGCTACATACCAACACAGTGCAGAGTAGCTACCTAAACTCTGCAAGTGAGATAGATTATCTCGTCAATAGTTTTACATCCTCATTGAAGACAAATTTGGATGCTGTAGCTCCTCTAAAAAAGAGAGCTTTAAATCAGAAGTGCCTGACTCCGTGGTATAACTCACAAACTCGCAGCTTAAAGAAGATAACCCGTAAGTTGGAGAGGAAATGGCGTCTCACTAATTTAGAAGATCTTCACTTAGCCTGGAAAAAGAGTCTGTTGTTCTATAAAAAAAGCCCTCCGTAAAGCTAGGACATCTTACTACTCATCACTAATTGAAGAAAATAAGAACATCCCCAGGTTTCTTTTCACTGTAGCCAGGCTGACAAAGAGTCAGAGCTCTATTGAGCCGAGTATTCCTTTAACTTTAACTAGTAATGACTTCATGACTTTCTTTGCTAATAAAATTTTAACTATTAGAGAAAAAATTACTCATAACCATCCCAAAGACGTATCGTTATCTCTGGCTGCTTTCAGTGATGCCGGTATTTGGTTAGACTCTTTCTCTCCGATTGTTCTGTCTGAGTTATTTTCATTAGTTACTTCCTCCAAACCATCAACATGTCTATTAGACCCCATTCCTACCAGGCTGCTCAAGGAAGCTCTACCATTAATTAATGCTTCGATCTTAAATATGATCAATCTATCTTTATTAGTTGGCTATGTACCACAGGGTTTTAAGGTGGCAGTAATTAAACCATTACTTAAAAAGCCATCACTTGACCCAGCTATCTTAGCCAATTATAGGCCAATCTCCAACCTTCCTTTTCTCTCAAAAATTCTTGAAAGGGTAGTTGTAAAACAGCTAACTGATCATCTGCAGAGGAATGGTCTATTTGAAGAGTTTCAGTCAGGTTTTAGAATTCATCATAGTACAGAAACAGCATTAGTGAAGGTTACAAATGATCTTCTTAGGGTGTCAGACAGTGGACTCATCTCTGTGCTTGTCCTGTTAGACCTCAGTGCTGCTTTTGATACTGTTGACCATGAAATTTTATTACAGAGATTAGAGCATGCCATAGGTATTAAAGGCACTGCACTGCGGTGGTTTGAATCATATTTATCTAATAGATTACAATTTGTTCATGTAAATGGGGAATCTTCTTCACAGATTAAGGTTAATTATGGAGTTCCACAAGGTTCTGTGCTAGGACCAATTTTATTCACTTTATACATGTTTCCCTTAGGCAGTATTATCAGACGGCATTGCTTAAATTTTCATTGTTACGCAGATGATACCCAGCTTTGATACCCTGACCTCTAGTAATACTGTGAGAAATCTTGGAGTCATTTTTGATCAGGATATGTCATTCAATGCGCATATTAAACAAATATGTAGGACTGCTTTTTTGCATTTGCGCAATATCTCTAAAATCAGAAAGGTCTTGTCTCAGAGTGATGCTGAAAAACTAATTCATGCATTTATTTCCTCTAGGCTGGACTATTGTAATTCATTATTATCACGTTGTCCTAAAAGTTCCCTGAAAAGCCTTCAGTTAATTCAAAATGCTGCAGCTAGAGTGCTGACGGGGACTAGAAGGAGAGACCATATCTCACCCATATTGGCCTCTCTTCATTGGCTTCCTGTTAATTCTAGAATAGAATTTAAAATTCTTCTTCTTACTTATAAGGTTTTGAATAATCAGGTCCCATCTTATCTTAGGGACCTCATAGTACCATATCACCCAAATAGAGCGCTTCGCTCTCAGACTGCAGGCTTACTTGTAGTTCCTAGGGTTTGTAAGAGTAGAATGGGAGGCAGAGCCTTCAGCTTTCAGGCTCCTCTCCTGTGGAACCAGCTCCCAATTCAGATCAGGGAGACAGACACCCTCTCTACTTTTAAGATTAGGCTTAACACTTTCCTTTTTGCTAAAGCTTATAGTTAGGGTTGGCTCAGGCGACCCTGAACCATCCCTTAGTTATGCTACTATAGACTTAGACTGCTGGGGGGTTCCCATGATGCACTGTTTCTTTCTCTTTTTGCTCTGTATGCACCACTCTGCATTTAATCATTAGTGATTGATCTCTGCTCTCTTCCACAGCATGTCTTTTTCCTGGTTCTCTCCCTCAGCCCCAACCAGTCCCAGCAGAAGACTGCCCCTCCCTGAGCCTGGTTCTGCTGGAGGTTTCTTCCTGTTAAAAGGGAGTTTTTCCTTCCCACTGTTGCCAAGTGCTTGCTCACAGGGGGTTGTTTTGACCGTTGGGGTTTTTCTGTAATTATTGTATGGCCTTGCCTTACAATATAAAGCGCCTTGGGGCAACTGTTTGTTGTGATTTGGCGCTATATAAATAAAATTGATTTGATTTTGATTTACATGACTTTTTCACATCAGGAACTTAAGAGGCGACAATGAAAAGCTGGAAGTCATGGGACTTGCTGTTGGTAAGTTTCCAGCAGACTGAGATGGTTCTCAGCGGTTCACATGTGAATATAAAACTTGTACAATTTCCTAATTTTCTAACAGTGATGTTGTCATTTAAAAGCACTGGTCAACTGTCCTGATGACAAAATGCAAAGCACAAAGATTTTTGTCCAAAACAGAACATGTTAAGAAGGGGATGAAGCTAACTTACCTTGTAGTAGCTCTGCACTGCATTATAAAAAGCTTCATCCGCCACAATCTGAGTTTCCCCATTCAGGAAGGCCAGAAATCGTTCCTTCACCGCCTGCAACTGCTGCTTATTGACCTGAGCGCAAAGGCAAAAGGTTAACGGTCAGGAGTTAAAGAAAGGCAAAAAGTTCAAGGTCTGGCTTCACAAACCAAAAGCTTAAAAACAAGATTAAGAAAACAGAAATAAACAGAAAAGTCAGTGGTACACTGATGAGTCTTGTCAAAAGGTCATTTTGGTTGTTTTTGGTCTTTTCCTTTCAGAAGAACATTAACATTTATAGGGGTTGGGTCCCAAATTAAACTGTTTCAGTCTACGATGAATGATGATGAGTTTTGTAAATGAGGAAATGACTGTCCTGATAATGCTTCATGTATTCAGAGCAGGTCCGTCATCTAGTGTTTAAGAGATGAAACTTCAGCCACTGACCCAACAATAAATACATTTATTTAATTCATCCACCAAAATATTAATCTAGGCTTGCATCTTAGTACCTTTTGGCAAATTGTAGCTATAAAAGGTCTGACGTACCTTTTTATTTTTTTCAAAAACTATATGGATTTCAATCACGTGCGATTACATCAGCCAACCTTGAACCCTTGTGCGCATGCGTGAGTTTTTTCACGCCTGTCGGTTACGTCATTCGCCTGTGGACAGGCTTTGAGTGAGGAGTGGTCCACCCCCCTCATCGGAATTCCTTTGTCTGACTTCTTTCTGAGAGACTGGCGCTTTGCTTTATCAAAATTTTTTCAGAACCTGTGAGGCAGATCAAAGTGGACACCATTCGAGAAATTCAGCTGGTTTTCGGTGAAAATTTTAACGGCTGATGAGAGATTATGGAACCTTACTGTCGCTTTTAGGACTTCCCACGGAGCCGGAGGGCGTGCCGCGCTCTGAGGCGCCGTCATCAGCCTGTTTCGAGCTGAAAACCTCCAAATTTAAGCCTCTGTTGACCCAGGATGTTGTGAGAGAACAGAGAAGTTTCAGAAGAGCTCGAGATCAGCAGTTTATCCGGACATTCCACTGTTAAAGGAGATTTTGTAATGTAAGACGTGCGGACGGATTGGCGCGTCGGCAGGCAGCCGCTCATGGCCCGGCGCCACAGGAAAAACACCTCCGTGTTGATAATCATTTGTAAAAACCAGGCGGCTTTTCAGCTGGACATGTTCCAACTTGTCCTGTAATGCTTCCAACGGAGGTGTTTTTCCTGTGGCGCCGGGCCATGAGCGGCTGCCTGCCGACACGCCAATCCGTCCGCACGTCGTTCATTACAAAATCTCCTTTAACAGTGGAATGTCCGGATAAACTGCTGATCACGAGCTCTTCTGAAACTTCTCTGTTCTCTCACAACATCCTGGGTCAGAGGCTTAAATTTGGAGGTTTTCAGCTCGAAACAGGCTGACGACGGCGCCGCGGCGCGCCCTCCGGCTCCATGGGAAGTCCTAAAAGCAACAGTAAGACTCTATAATCTCTCATCAGCCGTTAAAATTTTCACCGAAAACCAGCTGAATTTCTCGAATGGTGTCCATTTCGATCAGGCGAATGACGTAACCGACAGGCGTGAAAAAAAAAAAACTCTCGCATGCCCACGAGGGTTCAAGCTTGTCTGATGTAATCGCACATGATTCAAATCCATATAGTTTTTGAAAAAAATATAAAGGTCCGATACTTTTCTCAGACCTCGTAATTTTGAAATTTGCACAATAAATGTTCTCAAAATTACATATATTATAATTACTTACATTATAAGTTTTTTCACTTAAGTTTATATTGCGGTATACATATACACACATACACACACACATACATACAGTTACCGTGAAGGGATTCAATTTATATGCGAAATGAATTTCAGGTCATATCACCCAGCCCTAGTGATCACCAGCTGCTAGCCCTAAGCTTCACTAACAGACCCAGAATTTAGATAAAACTGGGGCCGAGACCTGTTCCGTTACTAATAAAATGAATTTAAAAGGATAGGAAGTATAGTACCATACTATGCCAGTATGCTAGCCATACAAATGGGAAAATAAGTGCGTCTTAAGTCTGGACTTGAAAGTCTCCACAGAATCTGACTGTTCTATTGATGCAGGGAGATCATTCCACAGAACAAGGGGCACGATAAGAGAAAGCTCTATGACTTGCAGACTTCTTATTCACCCTAGGGACACAAAGTAGTCCTGCATCCTGAGAACGAAGTGCCGGGGCCGGTACATAGGGTTTAATTAGGTCAGCTAAATAGGGAGGTGCCAGTCCATGAACAATTTTATAGGCTAGTAGGAGAACTGTAAAATCTGATCTAACGGACAGGAAGCCAGTGAAGAGACGCCAAAATGGGTGTAATGTGGTCAAACTTTCTGCTTTGTGTCAAAAGTCTGGCAGCAGCATTTTGAGACCCCTAATGCTGGACTGCAGTAAACCAGAAAATAGAACACTGCAGTATTCCAATCTAGAAGAGACAAACGCATGAATCATCCCATTGTCCCATCCTGTCTATGGATAGGACTCCATCAGACTATCACCCTTTAAACTGCAGTCAAAGAATCAAAGTTCTCAAAGTGGATCCACGTGACCATGCTCTCTCCAACTTGGAGGTCATGGTAAAAACTCACACGTTTGGTCAGAAATCGTTTACAATTGTTGCTGAGATTTAAGGGAAAAGCAAAGATTTTTATTCCTTATTTGTTTTTAGTGTTTCTCTTTCACGGGTCATAAAGCTTCACTAATCAGTTCTCACTGGCCTGAAGCACCTGCAGCTGGAAGTAAACCTTCCGTGCAGGAACTGAAGCGCCGAGTCGGTGCAGCTTGAAGTTTTCAGATGATGAGGCGACTGTGTGGGAAGATTAAAACATTTGTCTTCTGCCGCAGGATTCCAAGAAACAAACATCAGGCGACTTATCTGCTGCTGGCAGCCGCGCGTGGGCCCCCTCGCTGCGAGCCCAGGGGGCGGCAGCAGCGACACACTTCATTACACAAACAGCAAAAAAAACCAGAGCCACAAAAACACACATTTGTCCAAAGTCAGAGGAGCACGACACATCCTGTCAGTCAGCTGGAAATGATTCTGTCAAAACCACTGCTTGTTCAGCTCTGAAACTCTGGGTTCTGCTGATCTGGATCAGGACCAGACAACCTCCAGTTCTGGGCAACATCAGCATATTTTAACAGAGCCGGGTGGGGTTGCATCCCTTTACAAACATGCTTAGCAGACCCACAACCCACCACCGCTCAAACACGTGCGACCTTTATGACATCACACAGATTTAACATCAATAAATCTTTGTGATTTTTGAGGTTTAAATTCTCCCATCGCTGGACATGAACATGCTGGACATGAACAAACCAGAGGACTGAGGGTCTCTGAAGGACGGCGGCTGGTGCAGTGCTGCACAGCGGCGCCTGGGTCCAAAACCGAAGCAGCTCGCATGGGGCAGGCACCTGGAACACCTTTCCCCTTGGGATGCCCATCTTCATCTGCTGTTCGTGTAAAAGTCCACACTGCAGTGGACGCTCTGTCCAAGGTGTGAAGACCTGGAAGTGTCCGGGGGCCTCATGTACAAAGGCTGTGTACGCACCAAAACATGGCGGACATCCTTCTCTCCACGCTAATGTTCAGATGTATCAAAAGTGAAATGACTATGGAAATGTGAGGGGTGCCCCACGCCAAGTTCATGGCTGGCACGTACGTTTCTACAGCTATAGTTCCTCTAAATTGGCCCCACCCCAAATACGTTTTCATATTTAAATGGGGCCGTGGGCAGGGAGGAGTTTGGTATTTCTGCATGTGCACTCAATCCATGCGTATGCACACTTTGATACATCTGGATATGTTTGCGCATAAGACATTTTCTGGGTTTTAGCGTAAAGCCATGTTTCAGTAGGAAATCCATGGAAGTCTTTGTACATGAGGATCCAGATCCCTGTGGGTGGACACGCATACTTTTGGTCTGGTCGTCCCAGAGGAAGACCGCCTCCTTCCAATCGGACTTTGTCTCAGCTCAGACTGCAGTAAGTGGTACCTCAGTGAGGGAGACCTTTAGCTCACAGCTTCACTCTGTGATTGTCAGCTGCTCCAGAGGCGCCGCTCGGCTGGTTGTGGATGATTTCAAAGACTACACGGACTGCATCGGCCCTCATGCATCCGATGCGTGTACTTTACTTTGCACACTGTCGGGGTTTCCTCCTTCTAGGATGTTGGACGTCTAGAGTGCAAGAGTTCTGGTGGCTGAGCTGCAAAACGACTGAACCTCAGTGAGATTGCAAAGACAGTCAAACAGCTGAGGGAGGGTCATTTCGGTCAAGCTGCAGGGATCCGAGGTGTTTGGTCTGAAGTCCTCCAGGCGGTTGTTGGTGCTGTTCTCCTGGTGCTGCAGACAGGCAGCCTTTGCTTCCCTTTAGAGACGAGCATCATCTCAACAGACGAAGAAATGAGTTCTGGTGTCTCTGCAGAAGGGAAAGTGTGATGGCCTGGATCACAGTAACTCCAGCAGTGTTACTTGTGTTCAGGATCATCGTGACACAGACTCATGTCAATGTAATGTAGCATTATCCCTTAAGTTAAACTCCTCAGAAATGCTGATCAGCAGGTGGCGCTGCAGTTACCCTCTGTTCCCTTTACAAACTGTCTGTTGACCACAATGGCCTCTCGCAAGATTGTACTACAAACCCGACCCACAAAACATCACCATCAGCGCGGTAAGGTGCGTTTGCTTGAACACTTTGTGATGTGTGTGCCAACGTAACGCCGACTCATCAGTTTGAAACCAGGACACATCAAGTCCAGTTAAGGCTCTGAGCCACGAGATCCAACAGGAACATTAGAACACTGCTGCACGTCATCCACAATCATACAACTGCAGGGTTCAGGAACACCACCAACAGCTTTCATCACCACAGAGTTTAATGTCCGACATTTTTCTGATCCTTATTCCCATTGTCCAGCGGGAATAAGGAGCAGAAAAATGTAAATTTTTCTGCAAGTTAATTAATAAGGGACTGCAAGTTAATTTTTGTCTGTTGGTCCATCTTATTTTCTCCAAAGTTAACTTAAATGAATAAACAGTCAAGACCTTGCAGCACATTTGAGAAGTTTTTGTTGCCCTCTAGTGGGTGATGTGAGTATTTCGGGGCTTCTGGTACATTTCATATTTGAAACTCAAAATTCAGTAAAAAAGAAAACTTTTAAATGTCAGAAATGCATGGGGGGTTTTTTTTGGCACCCAGATCTTTCACGTCCCCGTATTAACGTACAGAAATTTTGAGTTTTACACTTCTTGAGTTTTAAGATACGAATGTTTGCCAGAAGGACGGAATTTCTTTGGACAAGAACAACTTACAGTTATGAAAAATAAAGATTTTTTTTAAGTCCTCAATGGACCAAAAACTACTAAAAGCCAGTTTGTCCAAGTCAAAAACTAAACACGGAACAATAATTTATTTTAAATATAAAATAGTCAGTGTTACATCCTGATGGAGGAAACAGAATCACACGTGTGTCACTTTCATGTGCACTGAATTATTTTTGTTTGAATCTCACTAAATAGGACCTGAATATCTTGAATGAGTTTGCCTTGGTTAAGTTCTAAGAGGACCATGATCAGACTGAAGTCGGGTCTTTCAAGCATCCCAAATGTGTCAGAACTGCCTCAGTCTAGATTTGGTCCAGAAGGGTTTTAGTTCTGAGCTCCGTACTCCTTACCCGAGTACAAGGGCAGATCTTGCTAAATGTGAGGCTGGTAGGGTTTAACCCAACTCTTAGACCCTAACCCTTATGAGAAAAGATCACCACACCTGGAGGACTTCAGAAGATTCGAGCCAGTGGCACTGACTTCACATCTGATGAAGACCCTGGAAAGGCTGGTCCTTGGGCATCTCTGGCCCCTGGTGAATTCATCAATGGATCCACTTCAGTTTGCGTACCAGCCTGGTGTCAGAGTGGACAATGCTGTCATCTACCTCCAACATAAAGCTCTCTGGAAAAGCCTGGGAGCACTGCGAGAATCATGGATTTTTTTTTTTTTTTTTCCCCCAGTGCTTTCAAAACCATACAGCTGGTGCTTCTGAGGGGACAAGCTGGAGCTCACAGGTGTGGACCCCCACCTCTCACCATGGATCTTGGACTACCTCACAGAATAACCACAGTATGTCAGGGCTAGGGACTGTGTCTCTGACATGATCAGCTGCAGCACTGGGACCCTGCATGGAACCATCTTGGCTCCCTTTCTTTTCACCCTTGACACCGCAGACTTCATGTATATCTCTGTCAACTGTCATCTGCAAAGGTTCTCTGATGACTCTGCAATCGTCGGCCTCATCACTGACGAGGATGATGGAGAGTACAGAGAGGTGACCCAGGACTCTGGACTAGTGTCAGAAGAACCACCTCCAGATCAATGCAGGGAAAACCAAAGAGCTGCTGGTGGACTTCCGTAATGCACAGACGCTCTCCACCAACACCGGTGAAGAGCCAGCCAACAGATATTGGACTCTTACAAGTACCTGGGTGTTCACCTAAACAATAAACTGGACTGGTCAAACAACACTACTGCACTTTATAAGATAAGCCAGAGCAGACGCTACCTGCTGAGGCCCCTTAGGTCCTTTGACGTGCAGGGGGCACTCCTGAGGACATTCTGTTTTGACTCTGTTGAGCATGACAGCTCATACATTTGTTTTTGAGATAAATGCTCTTCTTGATACTTCTGTAGGAAACTGAAATCGGCATTCTGTGGACAAGGTGGTCTTTGAACTCTGCGTCTGATTCAGGATTGGGGAAGGAAGAGGCATCATTTCCTGGTATTGTGCTGCTGGAAGACAGCAGCTGATCACAAATCAGTTACGAGGACTCCAGGTTTGGTGTTAAAGTCGAACCCTGACAGTGTCAAACCAGCAGGGAGGTTCTGTACCGCAACCAGTTTAGACCCAATCACGCAGAACGTAGAAACTAAGAACTAAAACCGTCACTCTGAGTCCCAGCAGGTGCCCATTTGGACCTCTGCTGATGTTTTCCTGTTGCCCTTTTCTTTGTGAGAGGGTTACTCTGACACGGTTCCTCAGTCTTCTACTCTGATCCCTGATCCTGATCTGAATCTCTGCCGCTAAGGGCTCGGGGTTTTATCATCTTCAGTTTGTCGGTTCCACTGGATTTCGTCACAATTACAGGATCAAAGGAATCAGGATCAAGCGGCACACTGACCTTTGACCTCAGGCTGCAACAATTCATTGATAAACATTGATCATTTTGATCAATTAATTTATAACAAATATTGATTAGCTGGATCAGTGATCAGCTGCAGTTATTGTTTTTGAGACTAAAGGATTGTTGTTAAAAAGGGGTGGAGCCTTCTGTTGGCTCTGTGTGTCTGGTTTGTTTACGTTCAGGTCAGTTTTCTGAAAGCCAAAGAAAATATGCAAGAAAACAATCAACTAAACGGATATTTAAGAAATGGGGAGAGGAGGAATAAAACTTTGATCCTGACTGATACTTGCTTTGTTCATGTAATTAGGACCAACGGAATCTAGATCAAAGGATCTTGCATACAATGACCGTTTTTGTAATTTTGTCTTTGATCCAAGAGTCTAGATATTGTTTCAGTTTCAATTTTCAGAAATATCAAATTTACATAACCATTTATGAACCACAGAGGTTTTGTTTTTAAACAGTTCCTCTAAGTAGCTGACAAAGTAAATATCAGGATCATTTTCAATACAAATAATCACTTTTACAGCCAGGTTTCTTTAGACAAGTCAGAGGATGAACACAGTTATTTCAGAAATACAAACAGTGTGGTACTGTACGATGAATCTGTCTGTAGGAGACAGATCTCAAAAACTGAGTGTCCTGTGGGAAGGAGATTAGTGAGAGAAGCCACCAAGACATCCAAACAACTCTGAAGGGAGTTTAGTGAGGGAGGCCACAAGCCACCTAAACAACTCGGACGGGACTTTAGTGAGGGAGGCCACAAGATGCCCAAACAACTGTGAAGGGAGTTTAGTAAGGGAAGCCACCAAGACACCCAAACAACTGCAAAGGGAGTTTAGTAAGGGAAGCCACCAAGATGCCCTAACAACTGCGAAGGGAGTTTCGTGAGGGAGGCCACAAGATGCCCAAACAACTCTGAACATAGATTAGTGAGGGAGGCCACGAGCCATCCAAACAACTGAGAGAGAGTTTAGTGAGTGAAGCCACAGTACACACAAACAACTAGTGAGGGAAGCCACAAGCCATCCAAACAACTGAGGGAGTTTAGTGAGTGAAGCCACAGGACAATCCAAGTAACTCTGCAGGGAATTTTGTAAGGGAAGCCACAAGGCACCCAAACACCTCTGAAAGCAATTTAGAAAAGGAAGCCACAAGACACCCAAACAACTGTGAAGGGAGTTTAGTGAAGGAAGCCACAAGACACCCAAACAACTGAAGGGAGTTTAGTGAGAGAAGCCACAAGACACCCAAACATCTCTGAAGCGAGATTAGTGAGAGAAGTCACAAGACAACCGACCACCTCTGAAGGTAATTTAGTGAGGGTAGCCACAAGACCCCCAAACACCTCTAAAGGGAATTTAGTGAGGGAAGCCATGAGCCATCTAAACAACTTGGAAGGACTTATCTGCTTCTGCTGGTGTGACTGGAGAAACAGTGCTCTAGATGAACTAAGTTAACCAAAGTAACTAAGCTTCTCCCTTTTTTCCTCGGGGTTGTCACAGCAGATCTGATGTGGATCTGCATGTTGATTTGGATCAAGTTTGATGCAGAATGCCCTTCCTGACGTCAGAGGACAGAGTCTGGTGGTCTGAAACATTCAAACAAAAGTTCGACCTTTCTGGTTGTTCTAGAACATCTATAAATATCAAAGTGGTTTTTGATGATGATTCAGTTCTTCAGCTCATAGCGTTAAAGCTCAAACATTACGGCTGAAGGAGGACGTGAGGCGGCGAGTGCTGCCGGACTGGACAGACCAGCAGAAACACGTGTGACGATGACGAACCTCAACGAGACGCTGGACTGCAGACACTGGCAGAGGGTGGATAAGAGGTGCAGGGCGCCATCATCACATGACCAGAGTCCCTCCTCTGCACGTATCCAAACCATCTCGTCTCACCCCTCTGACTGTCTCCAAACCGTCCCTGTTCATTCCTCATCCTGTCCGTCCTCGTCACGGCACCATCCCGCCTGCACGCCGCGATAGAACAGAGTCTCTGCTGCAGGTCAAAGGTTACCAGCAAGGTTGATTCGGTCCAGGGTCCGGTCAGGAAGTGACTGCTTTATTACATCTTACAGGTCGACCAATAAAAACACTGTGCTGACAATCTGAGCCACAAACACTCAAATCATTCAGTGTCAGGGGCGAGCGCAGAGCTCTATTACCCACAACCCCCAGCTGCTCTCAAGGCAAGCAAAAAACATCCTATCACTAAACACCTGTGGGTGTCGGCTTCAGAGCCTGCACGCTGCCGTTCAACAGACGGTGACGAGAACCTGAATGTGCCAGCTGACAGTAGACGACAACTCCCAAGAGCCTTTGCAGCAGGCTGACGAAACCTCTCGAAGGGCTTCATTAGTCAGTCAAAGCAGCGAGCGGAGCCGCAGCGTGGTCACGTGACGCCAGACGCCTAAACAGTCACTCATCAAGCAGACCCCGAAGACAGAACGTCTCTGGCCAAACATCAAACAGTTGAACCAGCATCTGCAGGACAGCCGCCAGAGGTCAACCTGCTGAAGGACGTCACACACCGTGACCCACCGGCCACTTCATTAGGTACACACTGCTTAGGAAACAGAAAACACATTTTAACGATTCCGAGTAGGCACACAAACTCCCCATCTCACAGAATCAGGGATTAAAGCAAAAACAAAAGGAGGACACCGTGACCTCTGCCCTCCACACCACGCCGGCTCACCTGGAGCAGCAGAGTAACTACGCCCGACTTCTCTTCATGGATTACAGTTCAGCATTCAACGCCATCCTCCCCCGTGGCCTTGTGAGGAAACTACTGAACCTCGGTCTCCCTCATTCCACATCTCTGGATTAAGGACTTTGTCAGATCGCTCACACAGAGCACCCTAGGCCGAAGATCGATGATCAATTTTATGATCGTATCATCTGATCTGAGGCTACGTGTTCTGGACACTTGGGTGAAGAGAGCAGCAGAGCTGTCAATTGATCATCTGGTGGTGAGTTGGATCAAAGGGTGGGGGATGACTTTGGACAGACCAGGGAAGCCCAAACGGATAGTGCAGGTGAACTGGGAAAGTCTGGAGGAGTCCACTGTCCGACAGATCTTCAACTCACACCTCCGGCGGAGCTTTTTGAGCATCCTTATGGAGGTTGGGTGCATTGAACCAGAAGGGGCAATGTTCAAAGCTTCCATTGCTGAAGAATCAGCGGGGAGCTGTGGCCTGAAGGTCTTAGGGGCCTCAATGGGTGGCAAGCCTTGAACACCGTGATGGACACCGGTGGTCGGGGAAGCAGCTTAACTGAAGGAGTCTTTCCAGGATATTTTATCTCTCAGAACTCCGGAGGCCATTGCAAGGTAGCGACAGGTCCAAAGGGCAGCAGCGTCTGCTGTGGGGGAGGCAAAGCAGTGGGTGTGGGAGGAGTCTAGAGAAACCATGGAGAAGAACTTTTGGCTGGCACCAAGGTGCTTCTGGCAGACTGTGAGGCACCTCAGGAGGGAAAAATGGGGAACTATCCAAGCTGTCTACAGTTAGGATGGGACTCTGTTGATCTCAACTGAGGATGTAATCCACTGCTGGAAGAAACACTTTGAGGAACTCTTGCATCAGACCAGATAGTCTATAGTAGGGGCAGAGCTGGAAGCTAATGGAAGATTATCACCATTATCACATTGAAAGGAGCCAGCTGAGGTGGTTTGGGGATTTGGTAAGGATGCCTCCTTGTTAAAATTATTATTGATCTGACATAGTTAAGGTTTTATTAGTGCATTTTATATAATGCCATCCTCAGAAAGAGATTTCAGGAGCATTTTTTTGGGGGGGGGCATTTGTTGTTAATGTGTCGTGGGTCTGTAATTGTGTTCTTACAACCCCAATTCCAATGAAGTTGGGACGTTGTCTAAAATGTAGATAAAAACAGAATACAAAGATTTGCAAATCCTCTTCAACCTACATTCAATTGAATACACCACAAAGACAAGATATTTAATGTTCAAACTGATAAACTTTGTTTTTGTGCAAATATTTGCTCATTTTGAAATGGATGCCTGCAACACGTTTCAAAAAAGCTGGGACAGTGGTATGTTTACCACTGTGTTACATCATCTTTCCTTCTAACAACACTCAATAAGCGTTTGGGAACTGAGGACACTAATTGTTGAAGCTTTGTAGGTGGAATTCTTTCCCATTCTTGCTTAATGTACGACTTCAGTTGTTCAACAGTCCGGGGTCTCCGTTGTCGTATTTTGCGCTTCATAATGTGCCACACATTTTCAGTGGGCGACAGGTCTGGACTGCAGGCAGGCCAGTCTAGTACCCGCACTCTTTTACTACGAAGCCACGCTGTTGTAACACGTGCAGAATGTGGCTTGGCATTGTCTTGCTGAAATAAGCAGGGACGTCCCTGAAAAAGACGTTGCTTGGATGGCAGCATGTGTTGCTCCAAAACCTGGACGGACCTTTCAGCATTGATGGTGCCATCACAGATGTGTAAGTTGTCCATGCCATGGGCACTAACACACCCCCATACCATCACAGATGCTGGCTTTTGAACTTTGTGCTGGTAACAATCTGGATGGTCTTTTTCCTCTTTTGTCCAGAGGACACGACGTTCATGATTTCCAAAAACAATCTGAAATGTGGACTCAGACCACAGCACACTTTTCCACTTTGTGTCTCTCCATTTCAAATGAGCTCGGGCCCAGAGAAGGCGGCGGTATTTCTGGATGTTGTTGATGTTTGGCTTTCACTTTGCATGGTAGAGTTTTAACTTGCACTTGTAGATGTAGCGATGAACTGTGTTAACTGACTATAGTTTTCTGAAGTGTTCCTGAGCCCACGCGGTAAGATCCTTTACACAATGATGTCGGTTTTTAATGCAGTGCAGCTTGAGGGATCAAAGGTCACGGGCATTCAATGCTGGTTTTCGGCTTTACCGCTTACATGTAGAAAGTTCTCCAGATTCTCTGAATCTTCTGATTATATTATGGACTGTAGATGATGGAATCCCTAAATTCCATGCAAGTGAACATTGAGAAACATTGTTAAACTACTGGACTATTTTTTCACACAGTTGTTCACAAAGTGGTGATCCTCACCCCATCTTTGCTTGTAAACGGCTGAGACTTTTGGGGATGCTCCTTTTATACCCAATCATGACACTCCCTCACGATCAAAATGAGCAAATATTTGCACAAAACAATAAAGTTTATCAGTTTGAACATTAAATATCTTGTCTTTGTGGTGTATTCAACTGAATATAGGTTGAAGCGGATCTGCAAATCATTGTACGTATTCTGTTTTTATTTACATTTCACATAACGTCCCAACTTCATTGGAATTGGGGTTGTATACAAAACAAAGTGGTTTTGGAGAGACCAGCCACTGACATTACAGCGCAGCTCCACTGTGATTGGCTGTCAAGTCCACCACTCAAAAACAAAACGGAAGAGGTTGAAACAGAATGTGAGTTTTTAACCTCTCAAAATAGGTCAAGGTTAGCCATCTTCAAACTTGTCCAAGGTCTGTGTCCCAAGAATGTTCCCTGTGAATTTGAAGACTGTGGCAGTAATAGAACTGGACTTATGCTAAAGACAGAGACAGACGCCAAGTCTTCGTAATACCCGATGGCCATTTGTTGGCCTCAGGTAATAATAATAATAATAATAATAAAGGATTATTAACCGAGTGCTAAGTCTGTAGGGGAAAATAATGGGAGATCCATAGTTACACCTCAATCTGAAATTTACCATACAGACTGAGCAAGCAGGGTTAATAACTTATTATATAGCTACAATATAAATAAATAAATACACAAACTTACGGTATCACCCAAATATGAAAGCTGCTGATGGTTTTGGCCTCACAGCCCAACCTGTTGTCAGGGTTTGAGTTTGGCCCTGTTTTAGTTTCATTTGCTGGTTCACTTTGTCAGGTTGTTTTCCACGTTTGGTTATTCTCTTGCTGGGGTTTTGTGTGTTAGGGTTCTTCTGTCCCCATCTCTCTTCTCTGTCTCTCCTGGTTCTCAGTGGTGGGTGTTTCCCCTCACTGACCATCCCCTCATTCTGGTGTGTTCCACACACACCTGCGTCCAATCTGCACCTCATCACCTGTGTGTGTATGTGTGTATATATAGCTCTCCAGAGTCCTCAGTCCTTCACCAGATTGATGTGCCTAGTGCCTCTTTCCAGCTCAGTTCTTGTATTTTTGCCTTGCTTTGTTTGCCTCATTGTGCTTTTGACTGCCTGCCTGTGCACCTCGACTATGTCCTTGCCTGATGTTTGTGATACTGTTGCTCTGTTTGGACGCGCAGTGTCGCTGCCATATAATAATTATTATTGTCGCTTCTTTAGAATCGCTAAGATTTTGCAGCAGTAAAGCTTCCAGATGAACACGCAAAGCAAAGTAATTCTGCACATTTAACCAAATCACTGCAGCACAAATCAAACAAATGTCTCCACAGAGCCGCAACGCAGCTGGAAATAAGGTTCACCCATTTAACAGCTTCTGATCGCCAATAAAAGTTCAGTCTTTACCTGTAACTACGAACGCCAATCAGCTCAACAACAACAACAACATTAGAGTTAACATGTAATAACATGTAACTAATTAATAGCCAACTCAGCAATGGCAATGTCACAGTTAACAGGTAATAACTAATAACTGACTTAACTGCAATCACAGTTAACATGTAATAACTAATAACCAACTCAATGGCAATGTTATAATGTAATAACACCGTAATAACAGACTCAATGGCAACGTCACAGTTAACATGTAATAACTCACTCAACAGCAGCATCAGTTAACATGTAATAACATGGTAATAACTAATTGACTCAACAGCAGCATCAGTTAACATGTAATAAGGTACTCCATACACACCGGGAGCAAATAGGGGATTAAGGACCTTGCCCAAGGGTCCTTAGTGATTTTCCGATCAGGCTGGAATTTGAACCGAGGTTCCTCTGGTCTCGAGCCCAACGCTTAATCACTAGACCATCACCTTCCCAGCTCGCAACCATAGGTGAGGATAGCAGAGTAAATCGACTGGTAAACAGTGCCTCGCCTTCTGGCTCTGCTCCTTTTCCACGATGGCTCGGTACAGCAGCTGTAAAGTTTCAGTTGCCACCCCAATCCATCCATTGAGCTCCTGCTCAAATTTATCCCCACTCGTGAACAAGACCCCGAGATACTTAAACTGTTAATCCACTTGAGGCAGTAACTCTCCCGTGACCCAGAGGGGACAATCCACTGTTTTCCGACAGAGGACTATGGTCTCAGATTTGGAGGTGCTGGTTCTCATCCCAGTCGCTTCATACTCGGCCTCAAACCTGCTCAGCACGCATCAGAGGTCATTGCATGATGAAGCTAATAGAACCACATCACCTACAAGAAACAGATGTCACCAAATTGGACACCCTCCGGTCCTGACAGGGTAAAACACTCACCAAGAACAGGTCCGATGTAATACTGAGAATGTGGACACATCCACTTTGGTCATATAGAGGCTGGATCGCACACTGCCGTGAATCTGGTACCCCACACTCCCACAGCACCTCCCACAGGACACCTCAAGGGACCCGGTCATATGCCTTTCACAAGTCCACAAAACACATGTAGACTACTTGGTCATACTCCCAAGACCACCTACAAATGTCCTTGCAAGGGTAAAGAGCTGGTCCACTGTTCCACAGCCAGGATGTAATGGTCAGTCTCCTGTCTAGTACCCTGCATAGAGTTTCCCAGGGAGGCTGAGAAGTGTGACTTCTCTATAACTTAGCAGCACAGTCTCATTTGAGGGCGGGTGCTAAAGGGTTAAAAGATGACACAAACACTAATCCTACATCCGGGGACGGCCCCCGTATATCCCCATCAGAAACACTGCACTTTCTCTGAGTTTTTGGGTAAATTACATGCAAACAAAGTGAAAATGCAAAGAAAAAGTGATGATGTGGTGGAAAGTGAAAGTTTGTTTATGACCCGAAGCTCAAACATGTTGAGGCGGTTTTGCAGGCGAGAGAACACAGCTACTCTGGTTAGGTGTATAGGCTAAAACTTACCGACACAACTTGTCCCATTTGTCTTCTCTTCCCTTCTCCACTGCACTTTTCTGGACTGTTTCAGTGATTGCAGCTAAAAACAAAACAGCACACCGTTTTACCATGTGAAGAAATGCTGTGTTTGTGTTGAGCGTCCACCCCCGCCAACTTGCCACCGAGTTTTTTTGACTACCTTGGTGACTTTCCGCTAGGGTGATGGCACCAGATCTGTCCGAGTCTTCAATCCCTACCTCCTTGATGGAAGGCATGTCAGTAGGACTGAGCACCTCAAAGTGTTCTTTCCACCATGTGACAATATCCTCAAACCGCAGAGGCGGAGGGAAGCGTTTTGTGCTATTACACATTCTGCCAAGAGGAGGTCGGAGGCCGTTTCGCCTTATTACGCGTGTTAACCGAAAGTGGGCCGGAGGCCGTTATTACACGTGTTAACAGAGGAAGTCAGATGTTACGTAGAGGCATCAAACAGCAGTGGCTAAATTTCAATGACTTGACTTTAAAAAGTCAAGTTTGGAGGCAGATCTAAATGTGATTCAAAATGTTCTCAGAGTTTTAAAGAACTGCCTTATGACATCATAAAGATCTGTCTACAGACAGGTTGGCTGATGGAAGTTTTATTTGGGTTATTTGTCTGTGGGTGTAGAGGCAGGAAGAAGGTCCCAGTTCAAAACCCACACAATGCCTGTTCTGCATACTTGTCCATCTAGACTTAATAGGAGCATCCTGTGCAAAAAATGTGCCAAATTAAAGTTAAAGGGTCACTGGTCATTGTGGCAAACAACCAAAATAGTCTGCTGCATGGGGAAGATGTCCAACAAAATCATTCAGGTGTCCAGACAAATTCAGACCTTTCATCTTCCTGCAGACAGTTCATGGGGGTTTGACATCTATGTGGTCAAACTTCAGAGTCTGACATCCTGCCGAGGAGGAGGAGAGTTATATAACCATATGACAGGGAGCCTGACAGAGGAAGGAAAGATGACAAAGAAGAATGGAAGTCGCCTCCAGAAAATGAGCCCAAAATAAATAAATACAGGAGACTACACATGTAGGTTTTCTGTAATATGCAGCTGTCAGAGGATTAAGGATGTGTGGGGCTCTGATGAAAAGGGATTTCTGTGCCGACGGCTTCCCTGTTCGCTCCAACACCAGCACCAAAACACAGACCAGCTTCAGGCCCACCAACATGTTTCAACATCCGGGCCCAGCCATCAAACCGAAAATAAATAAATATCACAGCTGTCAAACTGAAAATAAATACAAATAAATCACAACATCCGGCCCCAGCCATCAAACCAAAAATAAATACAAATAAATAAATCACAACATCTGGCCCAGCCATCAAACCGAATAAACAAAAATAAATGAATTAAAAAAAAAAAAAAAAATCACAGCCATCAAAACCGAAAAATAAATAAAAATCACAACATCTGGCCCAGCCATCAAAACCAAAAAACAAATAAATAAAACCCCTCCTTTCAGGGTGCTAGAAAGGAGGGTTCGTGGCCGATAGTCGAACCTCTGATTAAACAGAAAACAATGTGGATTCCATCCTGGCTGTGGAACAATTGACCAGCTCTTCACTCTCACAAGGATCCTGGAGGGGGCCTGGGAGTATGTCCATCCAGTCTACATGTGTTTTGTGGACTTGGAGAAGGTGTATGATTGGGTACCCCAGGAGATACTGTGGGAGGTGATGCGGGAGTATGGAGTGAGGGGGTCCCTTCTCAGGACCATCCAATCTCTGTACTCACAAAGCGAGAGCTGTGTTCAGGTGCTCGGCAGTAAGCCGGACTTGTTTCTGGTGGGGGTTGGCCTCCACCAGGGACGCGCCTTGTCACCAATCCTGTTTGTGATATTCATGGACAAGATATCGAGGTGTACTCAGGGGGAGGAGAGTTTCCAGTTTGGTGGGCTCAAGGTCTCATCACTGCTTTTTGCAGATGATGTGGTCCTGTTGGCTTCATCAGCCTGTGACCTCCAACACTCACTGGATCGGTTTGCAGCCAAGTGTGAAGCAGGTGGGATGAGGATCAGCACCTCTAAATCTGAGGTCATGGTTCTCAGCAGGAAATAGATGGATTGCCTTCTCCGGGTAGGGAATGAGGTCTTACCCCAAGTGAAGGAGTTCAAGTACCTCGGGGTCTTGTTCATGAGTGAGGGGACAATGAAGCGTGAGATTGGCCGGAGAATCGACGCAGCAGGGACAGTGCTGCATTCGCTCTACCGTACTGTTGTGACAAAAAGGAAGCTGAGCCAAAAGGCGAAGCTCTCAATCTACTGGTCAATCTTCGTTCCTACTCACACCTGTGGTTATGAGTGTTGGGTCATGACTGAAAGAACTAGACCGCGGGTACAAGCAGCCAAAATGGGCTTCCTCAGGAGGGTGGCTGGTGTCTCCCTTAGAGATAGGGTGAGACATTCAGTCATCCGTGGGGAGCTCGGAGTAGAGTCGCTGCTCCTTCGCGTTGAAAGGAGCCAAATGAGGTGGTTCGGGCACCTGGTGAAGATGCCCCCTGGGCACCTCCCAATGGAGGTGTTCCAAGCACATCCACCTGGGAGGAGACCCCGGGGAAGACCCAGGACTAGATGGAGAGATTATATCTCCACACTGGCCTGGGAATGCCTTGGGATCCACCAGTCAGAGGTGGTCAATGTGGCATGGAAAAGGGAAGTCTGGGATCCCCTGCTGGAGCTGCTGCCCCCGTGACCCAAACCCAGAAAAGCGGTTAAAGATGTATGTATGCATAAAAATCTTAACATCCGGACCAAAATAAATAATCAATTTAGTAAGTAAGCAAGTAAATTTTACTTATAAAGTACAACAGATTCCACTGATCAAAGTGCTGTACAGAAAGTAGATAAACAACTAAAAACAAAGTGCATCATAAAAACAATAATATTAAAAAGAACAGCAAGGCACAAAATCACAGAATATCACAGGAAATTTAAAAATATATATTAGATTAGATTAATTCATTCATTGGGGGGCTGGAAATGCCAGAGAATACAAACACCACAACATCTCACCTCAAACTGTCAAACTTACAGGGTCACCATGACATTAACACACACACACGGCATCAGCAAGATAAATTGAAATATATAAAGAGCCAATCATGTTCCCAGATGTTCCCACAGCAACATAAAAAGAAGTTCTGCGGTGCGAAACCCTCACAGCACTTTTGGCGCCACCTGCCATGATGTGGTGTCACTAAGTGTTTCAGTCCCACAGACACACCCACTGCACACGCCCACCACAGAGTGAATTACGGTAAAGGCGCTGAGCGAATGTACGTTCAAGCGTGTACCAACCTCAGCTGGCCTACAATGGACTGAGGTCCCGTTCAGTTCAGAGACTCTAATCCCCTCAAAGTATGGAACCCAGGTACCAGTGTGCCACAGGGCTGGTACAGAACTTAAGACGGTCTCCACGAAAGAAAACAGAAGACCCACCATCCCTTGTCGCCATGGTGTCCCGTTGCCACAGCACCCGTGACATTCAAATACATAAAGGGATCAACTGTGCCGCATGAAGAAAAACAGTCTGTTTCCTCAACAGACAACATGGTCCAAAAACCTGAATCTGGTTCAATGGAGAAACAGGATGAAGACAGAAAGCATGAGGGAAAACAGTGCCACCCAGAGGAAAGCAGCCTCTGTCCCAACGGCGCTGTCAACTGCGTTTGTGTCCAGTCAAACATTTAAAGTCATGACTTTTAAACACTCGCTGCTTTTAGTTCTGTGACACTTTCAGGTTGTTTCTGGGCTGGGTGCAAATGGATCACAGCAACAAAGCGATCGAGTGCGAGTCGCAGCAACAACAAACTGAAACTGATCCAGTGCATCACAACAATAAACTGATCAATAAACTAATCCATAAACCACATGCTTGGCTTGACACAAGAGGCAGTGGTGCATGGTGGGAAGATTTTATTTAGGGTCTGCTCCTTTTTCTGCCCCTGAGCAAGGCAGCGTTTCTACATCTGGAGTTATTCCCCGGGCACCAGACTGTGGCTGCACACTGCCCCTAGTGGTTGGACTGTGTGTCACTATAATTAGGACGTTAAATGTAGAGGACACATTCTGTTATATGTATGTACAAGGACAATAAAGGCTCTATTCTGTTTTACACAGCAGCAAATTATTTTTGGAAACCAGCCTGATAAAAGCCACCCCGGGTTGGCGTAATCGATTGAAATCCTGTCAGCGTAACTCAGAAAGCCCTCTTTCTGTATGTGTGAATTATCAACATGAATACAGCATGCTCTTGAAATGTACTTTAAAATGATTATTTACACATTTACTACACTTTTAGTCTCCTCATCACTGAATACCCCCCCCAAAACAACAATATCTCTGGTGCCGCCTCTGAAAAGGATGAATACTTTGATAAATTGTTTTAGTGCAGCAGATAACTGAACCAATCCTTCACATGGTGATGCAAGCATCAGATTTGGCATGAAGGTTCTTCATAAATCAGTGTTTCAGAAAAAGTGTGGGCCACTTGAAAATCCAATATGACAGCCAGGTAGGGATCAATGAAGAATTACACAGGGTCAAAATTTAAAGATGCTCCAATCATATTGAAAGTTATACCACATTATGTGTCTGATCACAAAGATTCCAAAAAGGTATAGTTTGGGCTATCTGTGACTGAATGACACAGATTCAGTGTCATTCTGACTGAATTCAGCTAGCCTGGCTAGCTGAATTCTACAGCTGGCCAGGCCCCTGTAGTCGGTGCGGACCAAGGTAGCTTGGCCGCCGTTAGTTCCCTTCCAGCAGATCCCAAGCAGCCGGGAAAGCAGGCCGACTGGGTAACTGTGAGGAGGAAGTGTAGCCCTAAACAGAAGCCCCGTGTACACCGCCAACCCGTTCACATTTCTAACCGTTTTTACCCACTCTGCGACACACCCGCCGAGGATCAAACTCTGGTTATTGGACCGGGAGTGACATGTTTAGCCGCATGTTCTCCTTGAATTGCTGGCTGTCTGAGTGGTGTCCAAAAAATGAGGTGGGCTTCATAGATAATTGGCAAAGCTTCTGGGGAAAACCTGGTCTTGTTAGGAGAGACGGCATCCATCCCACTTTGGATGGAGCAGCTCTCATTTCTAGAAATCTGGCCAATTTTATTAAATCTTCCAAACCGTGACTATCCAGGGTTGGGACCAGGAAGCAGAGTTGCAGTCTTACACACCTCTCTGCAGCTTCTCTCCCCCTGCCATCCCCTCATTACCCCATCCCCGTAGAGACGGTGCCTGCTCCCAGACCACCAACAACCAGTAAAAATCTATTTAAGCATAAAAATTCAAAAAGAAAAAATAATATAGCACCTTCAACTGCACCACAGACTAAAACAGTTAAATGTGGTCTATTAAACATTAGGTCTCTCTCTTCTAAGTCCCTGTTAGTAAATGATATAATAATTGATAAACATATTTATTCTGCCTTACAGAAACCTGGTTACAGCAGGATGAATATGTTAGTTTAAATGAGTCAACACCCCCGAGTCACACTAACTGCCAGAACGCTCGTAGCACGGGCCGAGGCGGAGGATTAGCAGTAATCTTCCACTCCAGCTTATTAATTAGTCCAAAACCCAGACAGAGCTTTAATTCATTTGAAAGCTTGACTCTTAATCTTGTCCATCCAAATTGGAAGTCCCAAAAACCAGTTTTATTTGTTATCTATCGTCCTCCTGGCCGTTACTGTGAGTTTCTTTGTGAATTTTCAGACCTTTTGTCTGACTTAGTGCTTAGCTCAGATAAGATAATTATAGTGGACGATTTTAACATCCACACAGATGCTGAGAATGACAGCCTCAACACTGCATTTAATCTATTATTAGACTCAACTGGCTTTGCTCAAAATGTAAATGAGTCCACCCACCACTTTAATCATATCTTAGATCTTGTTCTGACTTATGGTATGGAAATAGAAGACTTAACAGTATTCCCTGAAAACTCCCTTCTGTCTGATCATTTCTTAATAACATTTACATTTACTCTGATGGACTACCCAGCAGTGGGGAATAAGTTTCATTACACTAGAAGTCTTTCAGAAAGCGCTGTAACTAGGTTTAAGGATATGATTCCTTCTTTATGTTCTCCAATGCCATATACCAACACAGGGCAGAGTAGCTACCTAAACTCTGTGAGTGAGATAGAGTATCTCGTCAATAGTTTTACATCCTCATTGAAGACAACTTTGGATGCTGCAGCTCCTCTGAAAAAGAGAGCCTTAAATCAGAAGTGCCTGACTCCGTGGTATAACTCACAAACTCACAGCTTAAAGCAGATAACCCGTAAATTGGAGAGGAAATGGCATCTCACTAATTTAGAAGATCTTCACTTAGCCTGGAAAAAAAAGAGTCTGTTGCTCTATAAAAAAGCCCTCCGTAAAGCTAGGACATCTTACTACTCATCACTAATTGAAGAAATTAAGAACAACCCCAGGTTTCTTTTCAGCACTGTAGCCAGGCTGACAAAGAGTCAGAGCTCTATTGAGCCGAGTATTCCTTTAACTTTAACTAGTAATGACTTCATGACTTTCTTTGCTAATAAAATTTTAACTATTAGAGAAAAAATTACTCATAACCATCCCAAAGACATATTGTTATCTTTGGCTGCTTTCAGTGATGCCGGTATTTGGTTAGACTCTTTCTCTCCGATTGTTCTGTCTGAGTTATTTTCATTAGTTACTTCCTCCAAACCATCAACATGTCTATTAGACCCCATTCCTACCAGGCTGCTCAAGGAAGCTCTACCATTAATTAATGCTTCGATCTTAAATATGATCAATCTGTCTTTATTAGTTGGCTATGTACCACAGGCTTTTAAGGTGGCAGTAACTAAACCATTACTTAAAAAGCCATCACTTGACCCAGCTATCTTAGCTAATTATAGGCCAATCTCCAACCTTCCTTTTCTCTCAAAAATTCTTGAAAGGGTAGTTGTAAAACAGCTAACTGATCATCTGCAGAGGAATGGTCTATTTGAAGAGTTTCAGTCAGGTTTTAGAATTCATCATAGTACAGAAACAGCATTAGTGAAGGTTACAAATGATCTTCTTATGGCCTCAGACAGTGGACTCACCTCTGTGCTTGTTCTGTTAGACCTCAGTGCTGCTTTTGATACTGTTGACCATAAAATTTTATTACAGAGATTAGAGCATGCCATAGGTATTAAAGGCACTGCGCTGCGGTGGTTTGAATCATATTTATCTAATAGATTACAATTTGTTCATGTAAATGGGGAATCTTCTTCACAGACTAAGGTTAATTATGGAGTTCCACAAGGTTCTGTGCTAGGACCAATTTTATTCATTTTATACATGTTCCCCTTAGGCAGTATTATTAGACAGCATTGCTTAAATTTTCATTGTTACGCAGATGATACCCAGCTTTATCTATCCATGAAGCCAGAGGACACACACCAATTAGCTAAACTGCAGGATTGTCTTACAGACATAAAGACATGGATGACCTCTAATTTCCTGCTTTTAAACTCAAATAAAACTGAAGTTATTGTACTTGGCCCACAAATCTTAGAAACATGGTGTCTAACCAGATCCTTACTCTGGATGGCATTACCCTGACCTCTAGTAATACTGTGAGAAATCTTGCAGTCATTTTTGATCAGGATATGTCATTCAAAGCGCATATTAAACAAATATGTAGGACTGCTTTTTTGCATTTGTGCAATATCTCTAAAATTAGAAAGGTCTTGTCTCATAGTGATGCTGAAAAACTAATTAATGCATTTATTTCCTCTAGGCTGGACTATTGTAATTCATTATTATCAGGTTGTCCTAAAAGTTCCCTGAAAAGCCTTCAGTTAATTCAAAATGCTGCAGCTAGAGTACTGACAGGGACTAGAAGGAGAGAGCATATCTCACCCATATTGGCCTCTCTTCATTGGCTTCCTGTTAATTCTAGAATAGAATTTAAAATTCTTCTTCTTACTTATAATGTTTTGAATAATCAGGTCCCATCTTATCTTAGGGACCTCATAGTACCATATCACCCCAATAGAGCGCTTCACTCTCAGACTGCAGGCTTACTTGTAGTTCCTAGGGTTTGTAAGAGTAGAATGGGAGGCAGAGCCTTCAGCTTTCAGGCTCCTCTCCTGTGGAACCAGCTCCCAATTCAGATCAGGGAGACAGACACCCTCTCTACTTTTAAGATTAGGCTTAAAACTTTCCTTTTTGCTAAAGCTTATAGTTAGGGCTGGATCAGGTGACCCTGAACCATCCCTTAGTTATGCTGCTATAGACTTAGACTGCTGGGGGGTTCCCATGATGCACTGAGTGTTTCTTTCTCTTTTTGCTCTGTATGCACCACTCTGCATTTAATCATTAGTGATTGATCTCTGCTCTCTTCCACAGCATGTCTTTTTCCTGGTTCTCTCCCTCAGCCCCAACCAGTCCCAGCAGAAGACTGCCCCTCCCTGAGCCTGGTTCTGCTGGAGGTTTCTTCCTGTTAAAAGGGAGTTTTTCCTTCCCACTGTCGCCAAGTGCTTGCTCACAGGGGGTCGTTTTAACCGTTGGGGTTTTTCCGTAATTATTGTATGGCTTTGCCTTACAATATAAAGCGCCTTGGGGCAACTGTTTGTTGTGATTTGGCGCTATATAAATAAAATTGATTTGATTTGAATGTTATGGAGTTATGGGGTAAAAACAGCAAGAAAGGTAAGAAAGTTCAGTTTCAGTTTGCACGGGAGTCAAAAGTTAAAGTTGCACCAATTTTGGTAAGAAGTGGTGCAAATTATTGGTTGAAATAATAGGATTAATAAATGGAATAGTTTTGACTGTGCTGAATGCTTGGATTGCAGAGTAAATGTCAAACAATGTTGACGTATGTTACCCTGTAATGTGACAACTAAGCATGACACATGGTGCAAACTATTCCTTTTAAAAACCATATTAACTCAACCAATAATTTGCATCACATTTGAGAAAAATTGGAGGAACTTTAACTTTTGACCCCTATACAAACTGAAACTGACCTTTCTTACCATTCTTGCTGTTACTCCATAACATTCGGTCACAGATAGCCCAAACTATACCTTTTTGGAATCTTTGTGATCACACACAATGTGGTATAGCTTTCAATATGATTGGAGCATTTTGAAATTTTGACCCGTGTAATTCTTCATTGACCCCTACCTGGCCGTCATATTGGATTTTCAAGTGGCCCGCAGTTTTTTCTCAAACACTGATTTATGTAGAACATTCATGCCAAATCTGATGCTTGCATAACCATGTGAACAATTCTGGCCAAAAGTCATACTTATCTGCTCCACTATTTTCCAAAACTCCAGACATTCAGGAACTGGAGCAGGATTAACAGAATCATCCTTGAAGAAGTTATATTTAAATTAGGCTGTTTATCGGCTAACGAAAAGTAAGGGAGATATTAACGGCGGAAATAACGTTTAATTTAAACACGTTCTTTCACGGCAGACGAATCACGAGAAAAAGCGACAATTTTTTTTTTTTTTTTTTTTTTTTTAACCAGAAGCCAAACTTCCTTCACATTCCTGTCAAATTTGGGATTCGTCGAATGAAGTAAACTTTTAACAATTAAAATGTCAGTCTGAAAATAACTGATATTATTTTAATATTCTACCTCACATTCACACTCTACGGGGGAATGGTTGAAAAAAGTATCAAACTTTTTTAACACAGCTCAGAATGATCAGCTTCGACCTGCAGAAGCAACAGGAGGCAAAACTCGCCATTTTGTAATTTTCCTAAAAAAAATCGAATGAAATGTTGCGTTAAATCCCCGCCGACCTCACCGGAACGTTAAAGTAATCCAAGCAAACATGCTCGTGTATTTTCCTTTCACGTTTCTGTCACGGAATGACGCGAACCGTTAAATGTAGAGGTTTTTGCGGGGAGTCTGGCGGCGGGTCTCCGCGCAGCGACAGCGGCCTTACCTTCTGCTGCCGCCGGGCCATGTCGACGGGCTGCTTGGCGTTGAACGGGTACGCGATGCAGCGCAGGACGAAGACATAAATCTGCAGTCTGATTTTGCGCTCCTCTTCCTCCCTCCGGAGCCGCCGCTCCTCCTGGTCCTCCTTACCTGGACCGTCACCCGGTTCGGCACTTTCACCGGCAGCCCCAGCAGCAGGTGCGCCGGGCGAACCGCCGCCTTCACCGTCGAAGCTGCCCGGCTTCCCGGCCGCCGAAGCAGGCGGTGTCCTCGTGGTCACCCGGACCTCTGGCTCGGACTCTCCGCCGGACTCTTCGCTGGAGGACGGGTCCAGCATGACTCGGACCGGGACTTAATGACTTTTAGTCGACGTGTCGCTCACGGCTGCCGGGCGCCTCGCTGCCGCAGAACCAGCACTGTTTTCGTTCAGAGTGGGCGGAGTTTGCCCCTTGGAGCGGCTTCGCTCCGTCGCTTTGAAGATCAACGACGGAATGTAGCCACAGAGCACGCGCGCGCGCACACAGGTGAACAACCTGTGGCTGCGCGCGGATCGAGAGTCGCGGAGCGCGAGATGAGTCACTCTGACGGAAGCCTCGTTAATCCTCATTCAGTGTGCACCTGTTTGGGAGACTTTGGAGCATCAGGACCGGTTCGCCTGTTTATGAGCTATTTTAAAAATCGCTCCACGTGTGTCCACTTATCGGGTTCCTTTCATTTTTAGCCGGTGAAGCGTTTCTCGGGTTCAGATCTGAGCAAACATTTGGAGCTAAAGTCGAGTTTTCAAAAATTTGGTGTTTGAGACGACAGACAAGGCGTCAGTTTGGAAAAAAAGTTCAATTTTCAGCTCACGGTGCAACAGCACGGAGCGACGCCTGTCGGCTGACGGTACAATGTCGAATAGCGCCGCCTGTCGACCTACAGTGCAGCAAGTCGTAACAACGCCTGTCGGTTGATGGTGATTGTTCACTTAATGCCCAGTGTCAAAAGCAAGCAGATTGCCATAGACTTCCATGTTAAAATGTCCAAGTTTAGTGCATAGATCAGGGGTAGGCAACCTGTTCCAGAAAGAGCCATGAGGGTGCAGGTTTTCTTTGCAGCCACTGACTCCACCAGGTGATTTTACTGATTAATATCACTTTGAGCAGATGAAATCAGTTAATCAGGGAAATCACCTGGTGGAGTCAGTGGCTGCAAAGAAAACCTGCACCCTCATGGCTCTTTCTGGAACAGGTTGCCTACCCCTGGCATAGATCAACATGTTTACAGTCTGGCACAAAAAAACAGTTTTGGTTCTCTGTAGTTTGTTTGTCCCTCCGTTACACCTGTACTGGGGACTTTTTTTATTCCATCCGCCAAGGATGTAATAAAATCAGCAAGGTTTATATAATGGCTGAGTGGATTCTTGTCATTTGATTGGTGCTTTGTATGTCACATGACATGGATTAATTCACCCCATTTGTGTTGCATTGCATTTAGAGTGTGGCTTGGTTCCATTTAGAGTACAAATATGGTTCCATACGTTTGGTACCATTGCACTCTCACGTGCACATGCACGTCCTTGTGCACGCGCACATCCTCATGCACACGTAAACTCGTGCACGCGCACGGCGCACACACATGCTCGCGCTTGTACGCATTCTCGTGCACGTGCACCCACACGTGTGCGCACGCACGCACACACAAAACCAATCCACTGTGCTGCCTGGAGGTTGTTAGCAGGAAGAAAGAACAAAAGCTGGACTCATTTCTGACATGATGGGGTTTTTTTTCGCTGCACTAAGGACGTATACAGTCTTTTTTGTTGTTCACGCACAAGCGGCAACCAGATTGCGTGTGTGTGTACACACGCGGGGGACACGACTCTCCTGAGACATAATTTGAGCTAACTGACACTGCTAATTCTTGTAATATACGCACACAAACACATACACAAAACAAATCCACTGTGCTGTCTGTTAGCAGGAAGAGAGAAAGAAAACAGACTCATTTCTGACGTGACTTTTTTTCACTGCACTGAGGAGGTACACACACGCAACCGATCCGGTTGCGTGTGTGTACACCCGCGGGACAGCAACATGATGACTTGATTGAGTTAACTGACACTGCTACACACACACAACATCCACTCTGCTGTAAGCCATCTGGATGCATGAAGACCTGTTCACATAAAATGCTGATGTGATTTTTGGCTGGACTGAGAAACTACACAAATTCTTTTGTTTTTTGTTGTTTTTTTATGGAAGTCTGAAGTCAGTGCACAGCATCACTGGACTACACGTCACAGTGGAACACCAAAATGTAAGTCCCTTTTCTGTTGTTTAGAAATTAATAACATATTAAATGTCAATGATCTCTTTTAGCTGTTATATAAAACAAATAATAAATGTTTTTACATTCTTTCAATGGTACAAATATTTAATTTGGTGAAAGCTGGAACAAACCTTTCAACTCAGCTTCGCCTTGTTGAATGGTTTGTTCCAGCTTTCACCTCATGAAATATTCGTACCATTGAACTCATAAACATTCATTATTTGTATATTATTTATTTGTCTGCTTGTCTGTCTGTAAGCAGGAATATGTCAAAACTGCTGCACAGATTTGGACGAAATTTTCACCACAGATAGATATTAGGCCATGGAAGACTCGTTTAAGTCAATGTTATGAATAATTGGGGTACAGTTGCTTTCGGTCACAGATAGTGTGTGCTGCTGAGCCTGGTCCAGAGTCCTGCTATCAGAAGCTGCTAGATGCTGTTTACCAACCACGTATGTCCTTTTTCAGCATTCCACTGCAAATATCTGTAATAATATGGCTTCATTCATACATTTATCTCACTTTTCTGGGTCCAGGTAACTGTGGCGATCCAAGAAGCTGATCCCACACTTCCTTAGCCTTGACCAAGTCCCCTAATGCTTCCTACGGGATCCAGAGGCAAATCCGAAGCCCACTGAGCAATATAAACCCTACAGCATGTCCCGGGTCTTCCCCAGGACCTCCTCCTAGTAAAATGTTTCTCCCTTTGAACATCACCAGGGGGCTTCCGTACCAGATGCCCAAACCACCTCAGCTGGCTCCATTTGATGTGAAGACGTAGTGACTCTACTCAGAGTCACTTCCAGATTGAGCTTCTCACCCTGTCCAGTAGTGTGAGCCGGGAAACCAGCTGGAGGAATCTCATTTCTGCCGCTAGTATCTGCAACTTTATCTCAGTCATTACCTAAAGTTCATGACCATAGATGAGAATAGGAACATCCATCCATTTTCTACACACTCTTACGCCAACTAAGGGTCACGGGGTGCAGCCTATCCCAGCAGTCAAGGGGTGTGAGGTGGGTTCACCACAGGGACACATATAGATAAACACATTCATGCCCACACGTACACCTACTGACAACTTCAAGTCATCAGTTCACCTAACCTGCATGTCTTTGGATGTGGGAGAAAGTTGGACACAGCTCCTTCTTTGGCTGCAGAGAGACTGGATCGTGTGTTGCAGCGGTTCCAGTAGCCCCCCATTCCTGCAGCACCGGATACCTCAAGGGATCCAGTCATACGTCCCACTGAAGCTGAGTCGAGAACCTTTGGGGGGGATTTTTTATTTTTCGAGGGGTCACAGTGATTCACAGGAAGAACAACAACCTGAAAGACAAAAACAACAACAGCAAAGCTTTTCCATGTGAACAGATGAACAAAAATAATCAAACTGTACAATTTGCTGCAAAATCAATATGTTGATTCCATCGTCTGAACAGAAATGTGTTTTTTTTTTTTTTCTTTTAACATCATAAAGAGGATTTTTTTTGTGTGTGTCATTCGTTTAGTTTTTGTTTCCTGGGTGTAAGAGCGGAGTGTCACGTCGTCTCCAACAGACAATCTCTGGTTACAGCCACAGAGAGAAAGTCAACAAACATGTGGTCACGTGATCATATCAAAAGAACCACTTTATGTTATCTTAATAATATAACTAAGGCAAAGCCTTGGACCGCACATGGACGGAGGTTGTTGTAAATACGTGGTGTTGATTGTATGTGATACACCAGAGTTCAAAACTACTTGAGCTGAAGGTACTTTAAATAGACTGACATGATTTGTTAACGATAAACTATTGTGCCCTTACCAAAAAATAGTACTGATAAGTATATAAAAAGTAAACTAGAAGTATACTTGAAACATACTTGCATATACTACTTTTTGGTAAGGGTAGGCTTTAATGGGACATACATGTGGGCTTATTGAAGGTATTCATACAAATATCATTGCTAAGTAGAATATCAAGAACAGAAACTTCTGTGTTCTCCAGACTGATAGATTTATTGAATGATCAATGTAATTTACAACAACAGCAAATAAAATGTTTATGTCACCGACATTAATGAGCGAAGCTCCTCACCATCTCACCATGTCATTTAGGTCCTCCAGAGTTTTTAGCTAAGACCCTTCAGCTTTTGTATTGGGAAGGGCGGGGCCACCAGCAATCACAACTTCATCACAACAAAAGTCAAATAAATTTGATTCAGAAAAATAAATTGGCAGGAAGCATGGCCTCAAATAAAATATTCTTAATTCTCTATGTTATTTCCACACTTACACAAATATTCTGAAGAACATCGCAGATTCTCAATCAATTTTGATGTCTTCACAGAGGACAGATGACAGAAATCTGAGTGAGCTAAGTGGCCAATTTCAAACAATCAATCAACATTTATTTATAAAGTTCTTTACAGTAAAATCAAAGATTCACAAAAACAAAACACACATACAATACAGTTAAAACAGCACATAAAAACAATTCATGTCACAGCAGCACGAGGTATTAAAAGCCAGCTTCATTTATTTATTTATTTTTGCTTCAATTTAAATTGTTTGGGTGCTGCACGCTACTTCCTTTGAAATTTGAGATGTGTTTTTGGTTGGTCACACATCCGCGTACTCCATCTGTGAGGTTTTAGCAACGCTGGCAACTGATCTGATGTGGAAGCAAACTGGCGACCAGGTCCTCACGGAGGACGAAACGGATGGTATGGCACATGTGACCATTCAAAATGGCGGCACCCATGGTCCCACGGGTCCCCATGGCAGATGAGGCCTCACTCAATGTTCAGTATAAATAAATAAATAAATAAATAACCAGGTGTGTGGGGCAGGAGGGAGCTGACATGACGTCAGTCAGAGCTTCACCTCGGCTCAGAGGTCCTCTGTGCTTGTGTGCAGTATGTGCGCATGCGTGCACCTCTACCATTCTTTCAGGGTCAGTGACCTTCCTTTGACACAGGTCAGATCCCTGTTTCACATCTGTGGGTCAGGTGACATTCGGTGTGTATGATGTCATACAAGGCAAGCCTCTTCCTGGATCTGATTGGATGGCCACAGACTGAAACACTTCATTCGTTGATGGCCCTGATGATTAAACCACGCCCCCTTGAGAAGTGACACATTCAGAACTTATCTGCAAAGGAAAAGAAGAACAAGCAGGTTGAGCAAGTTGTTGCATCAGCAGCTTGTTCAAACAGCAGGAACCAGAGGGTTGTTTGATCAGAACCACGTGAAACCTTTTTACACTGTTAGATTTACTCATCTGTGTGTGTGTGTGTGTGTGTGTGTGTGTGTGTGTGTGTGTGTGTGTGCGTATGTTTTTTTAAAGTCTGGTGCACTTTCACACCCTGGTTGTCTGAATTTATTTCCTGACCTGAGTTAATAAAATGAGCACTTGAAGGTGGACGTCCCTGAGCCTCAATTATCAACATTCATACGCACAAACACTTCTGCACAGTGTGGAATTTAGCAACTTCAAAGATAGAAAAATATAGACACAGCATCTAGTGGTGGAACAGGAGAACTACAGCGCTTCCGTCACAGCTTGAATCCTCGTCCACAATCCATCTCTGTCCTGTAACTAACAATCACACAGTCAGTAATTATGTGGACTCAGAAACGTGTCCCCTCATTGTATCAAACCTACAAAGGTGTGACCTTTAACCTCCACCTGCTGCTACAAGATAGCTTTTATCTTCATAAAGATGTCAGTATGATGACATCACAGGAACGCAAAGGATTCTGGGACAGCTGAAAAGATAATTGTCTACTTTTTCTGTGAAGTGTAGTTTGATGCTGGTTCTTGCAGTGAGCTCATTAAAGCTTTTGAAAGCTCAGAAACAGTTTGTCCATCTGTGATTTTAATGTCTAAGTTAAGAAACATCATGTAACATCATGAATTAACAGCTGTTACGATGGTTGGGTTCAAAACTACTGGTGGACCCGTCCTCGCCACCTAGTGGTGCCACGCACTGCACCCCAATCTCCTCTTGTTCAGATTTTCCTTCTTGAGAAAGCAACAAAGGGGTGTTTTGTTGCCATTTATGGCTAATTGAGGGCGTTTCTGAATGCAAATGAGCATCAACATGCACGAGCACGTGTTTTAGAACATCATCAACACCTGACACAGATGTTGAAACTTTATTGCTACAACAGCGTTTCGAAGCTTCTCTGTGGACACTCTGGTCTGACGGTCCTGTTCAGGAGGCTGTAGTTTCATCACACAGGTGAGGAGAGACACCTGGAGAGACACACCCACTCGGGCCATAACCTACTTGATAAGGTTCAGGTTTTGAGCAGAGGGGAGGAGTTACAGGGGGAGGGACCTGCTGATGTCATCAATATGAAATTAGGCAGGCACACACTCAGGATCATTTTTGTCAAATCTGAAAGGCAACAACAGAACAGAAGTGACCACAGGCAAGAAGGTCAAGATGAAGTGTCAATCATCAGAGCTGATCAGGCTGAAAGGCTCCGCCTCTGCCACTCCAGCGCCCTCTGCTGTATTTGTGGAAATGTGTTCTTGTTTAAATCACATTATTGTTTGTAAATGAAGCTCTGATGTTTAGTCACACATTGGGAACCAAGGACAGCGACATCAGTAGCTGCTGTGATCAACAGGTCATGTTACTGACAGGTGGAAGGATCCCCAGGGTCAGCCAGTGATCAGGTTCACACAGACAGCTTGGCTCTTAACTCAATACCTGATGATGTCATTTGATTTGAATATAAAGCTTCAGACGTCAGTCCGTGTCCAGGGGCTCATTGTGCAAAAGTAGGATAAGGGATTAAGGCAGGATATCGTGGTTATCCTGGCTCAGTTTATCCATAATCCAACTGCACAAACGTGGGATATATTATGACATTAATCACCATGGAGATTTATTCTGTGGAAGTTAACCTGCTCCAGACCAGGATAAATTCCAGGATGTATTTAATCTCATCCCTTATCTCAGTCACATCAAACAGAAAACAATAGTTATTCCACTGCCCAATACACATCGGTACATTCAACTAGACACACTATCATTATTTAAATACCTGTGATCATAAATTTCAATAATTTAGGTAAATGATGATGTTACAATCACTGGATAATTTACAGGTTCCTATATATATATATATATATATACACACACACACACACACACACACACAGAGTATCAATGTGATCTATATCTATATATCAAATAAAATTATATCATATATAGAATATCTATCTATATATATAGATATATCTATATATCTATATATATATATATATCTATGTATATATATATATATATATATATATATATATATATATATATATATATATATATACACACACACTCAACAAAAATATAAACGCAACACTTTTGGTTTTGCTCCCATTTCGTATGAGATGAACTCAAAGATCTAAAACTTTTTCCACATACACAATATCACCATTTCCCTCAAATATTGTTAACAAACCAGTCTAAATCTGTGATAGTGAGCACTTCTCCTTTGCTGAGATAATCCATCCCACCTCACAGGTGTGCCATATCAAGATGCTGATTAGACACCATGATTAGTGCACAGGTGTGCCTTAGACTGCCCACAATAAAAGGCCACTCTGAAAGGTGCAGTTTTATCACACAGCACAATGCCACAGATGTCGCAAGATTTGAGGGAGCGTGCAATTGGCATGCTGACAGCAGGAATGTCAACCAGAGCTGTTGCTCGTGTATTGACTGTTCATTTCTCTACCATAAGCCGTCTCCAAAGGCGTTTCAGAGAATTTGGCAGTACATCCAACCAGCCTCACAACCGCAGACCACGTGTAACCACACCAGCCCAGGACCTCCACATCCAGCATGTTCACCTCCAAGATCGTCTGAGACCAGCCACTCGGACAGCTGCTGAAACAATCGGTTTGCATAACCAAAGAATTTCTGCACAAACTGTCAGAAACCGTCTCAGGGAAGCTCATCTGCATGCTCGTTGTCCTCATCGGGGTCTCGACCTGACTCCAGTTCATCGTCGTAACCGACTTGAGTGGGAAAATGCTCACATTCGCTGGCGTTTGGCACGTTGGAGAGGTGTTCTCTTCACGGATGAATCCCAGTTCACACTGTTCAGGGCAGATGGCAGACAGCGTGTGTGGCGTCGTGTGGGTGAGCGGTTTTCTGATGTCAGTGTTGTGGATCGAGTGGCCCATGGTGGCGATGGGGTTATGGTATGGGCAGGCGTCTGTTATGGACGAAGGACACAGGTGCATTTTATTGATGGCATTTTGAATGCACAGAGATACCGTGACGAGATCCTGAGGCCCATTGTTGTGCCATACATCCAAGAACATCACCTCATGTTGCAGCAGGATAATGCACGGCCCCATGTTGCAAGGATCTGTACACAATTCTTGGAAGCTGAAAATGTCCCAGTTCTTGCATGGCCGGCATACTCACCGGACATGTCACCCATTGAGCATGTTTGGGATGCTCTGGACCGGCGTATACGACAGCGTGCACCAGTTCCTGCCAATATCCAGCAACTTCGCACAGCCATTGAAGAGGAGTGGACCAACATTCCACAGGCCACAATTGACAACTTGATCAACTCTATGCGAAGGAGATGTGTTGCACTGCATGAGGCAAATGGTGGTCACACCAGATACTGACTGGTATCCCCCCCCCAATAAAACAAAACTGCACCTTTCAGAGCGGCCTTTTATTGTGGGCAGTCTAAGGCACACCTGTGCACTAATCATGGTGTCTAATCAGCATCTTGATATGGCACACCTGTGAGGTGGGATGGATTATCTCAGCAAAGGAGAAGTGCTCACTATCACAGATTTAGACTGGTTTGTGAACAATATTTGAGGGAAATGGTGATATTGTGTATGTGGAAAAAGTTTTAGATCTTTGAGTTCATCTTATACAAAATGGGAGCAAAACCAAAAGTGTTGCATTTATATTTTTGTTGAGTGTATATATATATATATATATATATATATATATATATATATATATATATATATATATATATATGGCTATTATGAGCGTACTCGATCCAGGCCAGATGGTCACTCCAGGCCGTCGGGTGCGCGGACGTCACGCAGCGGAGGGCCTGCTCCAGTTCCTGGTTCATCCGCTCTGCCTGCCCGTTCGTCTGGGGGTGGTACCCAGACGAGAGACTTACGGTGGCCCCCAGTTCCCTGCAGAAACTCCTCCAGACCTGGGAGGAGAACTGAACTAACCCTAACCACGATCAGAGACAATGTCCGATGGAATCCCATGCAGACGCACGACGTGGTGGACCAGGAGGTCTGCAGTCTCCTGGGCTGTCGGGAGCTTCGGGAGGGCCACGAAGTGGGCCGCCTTGGAGAACCGGTCCACTATCGTGAGGATGGCGGTCATGCCCTGGGACGGCGGGAGGCCCGTGACAAAGTCCAGGCCGATATGAGACCAGGGGCGATGAGGCACGGGCAGAGGCTGGAGTAGACCTTGGGTCCTGTGATGGTCGGCCTTGCCCCTGGCGCAGGTGGTGCAGGCCTGGATGTACTCCCGGACGTCGGCTTCCAGAGACGCCCACCAGAAGCGCTGCCGGACCACTGCCACAGTTCTTCGCACCCCTGGGTGGCAGGAGAGTTTGGAACCGTGACAGAAGTCAAGGACTGCAGCCCTGGCCTCTGGTGGGACGTACATCTTGTTCTTGGGTCCAGTCCCCGGGTCCGGGTTCCGTGTCAGGGCCTCCCGGACGGTCTTCTCCACGTCCCAGGTAAGGGTGGCCACGACAGTGGACTCGGGGATGATGGTTTCCGTTGGGTCCGACAGCTCGGTCCTGACTTCCTCCTCGTGCACCCGGGACAGGGTGTCAGACCGTTGGTTCTTCGTCCTGGGGCGGTATGTGATCTGAAAGTCAAAACGCCCAAAGAACAGTGACCAGCGGGCTTGCCTGGGGTTCAGACGCTTGGCGGTCCGGATGTACTCCAGGTTCCGATGGTCCGTGAAAACCGTGAATGAGTACCTCCTCTTCAGCAGCCCACACAACAGGGCCCCCCTCAACGGGCGCCTGCCGGCGCCCAACCAGGCATGACCAGGTAGTCAAAGTGACCTAACGGGGTGTTGAATGCCGTCTTCCACTCGTCTCCCTTCCGGATCCGAACCAGGTGGTACGCATTCCTAAGATCCAGTTTCGTGAAAATTTGGGCTCCATGCAGGGGCGTGAACACTGAATCCAACAGAGGCAAAGGGTATCGATTGCGAACCGTGATCTCATTCAGCCCTCTGTAATCAATGCATGGACTTAGTCCGCCGTCTTCTTGCCCACAAAAAAGAAACCTGCACCCATCGGGGAGGTGGAGTTCCGGATCAGCCTGGCAGCTAATGAGTCCCGGATGTAGGTCTCCATTGATTCGCGTTCCGGACGTGAGAGGTTGTACAGCCTGCTGGACGGGTACTCAGCGCCTGGTATCAAATCAATGGCACAATCGTATGGACGGTGCGGGGGCATTGTGAGTGCCAGATCTTTGCTGAAGACATCAGCGAGATCGTGGTACTCCTTAGGCACCGCCGTCAGATTGGGGGGGACTTTAACCTCCTCCTTAGCTGTCACACCGGGTGGAACCGAGGATCCTAAATACTCCCGGTGGCAGGTTTCGCTCCACTGCGTCACAACCCCAGATGGCCAATCAATCCGGGGATTGTGTTTTAACACCCATGGAAAACCCAAAATCACTCGGGAGGTAGAAGGTGTTACATAAAACACAATCTCCTCCCTGTGATTTCCAGACACAACCATTGTCACTGGCTGTGTCTGATGTGTGATTAGTGGAAGAAGGGTGCCATCTAGTGCCCGTACCTTCAAAGGTGAAGGTAGAGCCACTAGAGGGAGCCCGACTTCCCTTGCTCATCTGCTATCCAGCAGATTCCCTTCAGACCCCGTGTCTACCAGTGCTGGGGCGTGAAGGGTCAGATCCCCGCTCAGGATCGTAACTGGGATGCGTGCTGATTTACGGGGTTTCCCCGCATGCGTGTTATGGCCCATCCTTAGCCCAGTTTCTAAGGACGGGCGTTGTCGTTTAACCGCTTGGGGCAGTTCCTCTGTAAATGCTCACTCGAGCCACAGAAAAAACACTCCCCGCGGGCCAGCCTCCGTTGTCTGTTATTTGATTTAACTTTGGCCCTGCTCGTGTCCATAGCTTCATCAGCAGGGGGAGCTGTTGCCACACGGGAGTCACGGGCTGTGGAGCGTGGGGAAGGCAGCACCCTTTCGGACCCGGAAGGAAGAGGGACGGCTCGTGCCCGGCCACGCCCCCCGCCCTGCTCCCGACGGTGTTCCTCTAATCGGTTATCTAAGCGTATAACCAGATCAACAAGCCCATCGAAATCCCGCGGTTCGTCCTTAGCCAGTAAATGCTCCTTCAGGACCTGAGACAGCCCATTTACGAAGGCGGCACGGAGCGCAACGTTGTTCCAGCCTGACCCCGCTGCCGCGATGCGGAAGTCGACTGCGTACTCAGCTGCGCTCCGACGCCCCTGTCTGATTGACAGCAGCAAATTAGAAGCAGATTCGCCTCTAAGGGGGTGATCAAAAACCTGTTTGAACTCCCTCTCAAACCCAGTATACGTCGTTAGGAGCCGTGAATTCTGCTCCCAGAGCGCCGTAGCCCAGGCGCGTGTGTAACAGGGTAATAATATCCGGGTCGAATTCCGCCAAATTAACTCAAATTACTCATTTTTGTTACAATAAGTAATATTATATGTATATATACCTGTTTGGCATTGAAGAGTGAGAAGTCCATATGTCTTTGAACGCACCTCACACAGCAGCTGGTGCACGGGGAGGGTCAGACTCAGTGCAGCTTGGACTGTGTGAGAGGTAAGACGTATGAAACTGGGTCCTCATATTGAGCACTTTTTCTGTAAATTCACGTTCTGTCCACGATTTATTTCCAACTTTAATGGTGCAGAGGTGTCTTTTGTGTGTGTGCGAAATGTTAAATGTAAGTTTTTGGGCCAAGTGTAATGCTTTAGCTGGCACATGGTTTAAGCTAGCTGAGGGGTGCTTTGCTGTAGTGTCAATGTAAACTTACTTGCACCACACACTGCAAACGTGGCCTGTACTAATTTTATTTTACTGTTTTATTTTCTTAGTTGTGCTCTTTTATGAAGAGAAGTGTCTTGGACCACTGTGCTCACTGCAGTTTTTTTTATGTCCAAACAGGTATGAGTTTGACAATTGTTTTGTCTTAAATTTTCTGTTCTATTTACTGTTATGGTTGTACATAAATGTGAATGACTGTTTTTATTTTACATAATTTTACATATTTGGTTTATTCAGGTACTCAGTGCAGCTTGGACTGTGTGAGAGTTGTGCTCTTTTATGAAGAGAAGTGTCTTGGACCACTGTGCTCACTGCAGTTTTTTTTTTATGTCCAAACAGACCCAGTGCAGTTTGGACTGGGCGAGAGTAAAGATAGTCAGACCACATCCAGCTTCTGTCATCCTTCCCGCACTACTCAATAGAACACAACGCAGGGGACACCCGGTTACAATGGTGCCGTGACCCATTGGATTCCAGAAGCGTCGGTGCCAACTCGACCACCGAGGGGTGCTCAGCTATTCACAAGTTTCCTCCTAGCTCGACATTGTGCGGTTGGATGACCTTGGGTTACTGTGGTTTAGTCTAATTTCATCTCTTGGAGGCAGATTTAGCGTTTTGGTGGTTATCTGCTACACTTTTGTTTTTTACATCACATTTAATCTGTGTTTTGTTCACCATGTTCAGTAAAGTTGATTCTGGGGCAGATGATGGTGCTTCTGATGGCACAGGTGAGACACATGTGGGGATTGGGAGGGGCTGGTTTAGAGATGTTACCCAGACCCCCCGAGTGGGCATGTTGAGAACGCCTAGGTTCAGTTCTACTCGAGTACAGCCTCCGCAAGTTGATTTGAACCCACGTGTTGCTGGTGATTTTGAGTTTGGCACTTTAACATCAGACTTAGCTAATCAAATTGGTCAGTCTATTGCTGCTCAGCTGCAGAGCAATATCGGCTCACGCTCGCAGCCTAATGATACCTTTCAAACAGCTCAGAACAGCACACCTTCTGAATTGAATCTGTCTGCTGTTAAACTCATTATGCAGTCTGATGTTAAAGACCCACCTGTCTTTAGAGGGGATGGAAGTGACAAATGTTCTGTAAATGAGTGGGTTGAAATGGTAGAGCTTTACCTCACAAAGAGAGCAATACCAGTACAACAGCAACAATCTGAGGTATTAGCTAAGTTACTTGGGAAAGCTAGAGATGTGGTGAAGGTTACTCTACGCAACCAGTCCTTACCATATGACTCCCAGGCACCTAGTGTAATATTTGATATACTAAAACAGAACTTCGGTGAGTTAGCATACTCCGCCATGCCCATGGCTGACTTTTACAACACTAGGCCACTCCCAAATGAAAGTGTGATGGAGTACTGGATCCGACTGAACAAAGCTATTGACATTGCTCATGAGTGCCTACGGAGACATGGTAGGGGTGTTGAGGACCCGGGCCGTGAAGTCTCGATGATGTTCATTAAATACTGCCCAAATCCAGTTCTCGCCAACAGACTGAGTTTTAAAGCTGCGGAGGAGTGGACAACAAGTGAAGTACAGGAGCGTATCAGTACATTCCAGAGGGAAATCAGAGCTAATAGCCATGAACAACTCCCCTCAAATAGTCTCGTTCCATGCCATTCCCAGTCTGCGGTGGTCCAGGAGCGGCCCGGTACACACCGGGAACAAGTGAACACATGCACACAATGTTTTCCAGCTTCATTGTGTCCTGTCTCCATGCAGGTGACCACCCATACACCCACTGTTGTTACCCAAGCCCCGGTGAGGGCGGGCCCCTACCAGCAGCTCCAGCCCTCATCAGTGGCCCATGCTGCGGTGCCAACAGTCTCGCCTGTCCCGCAGCGACCGATATCATCCACACCTCAGCCTCAGTTTGCAGTCAGCTCAGCGGCGAACCCTCCAGCTATTGTTACGTCATCGTCAGTGGATTTAGAGGGTGTGTGCTCTCTGATGAGCCTATTGGACTGTCTAGTCACACGCTATAACTCAGAACCATACAGCTCAGCCCACCATGCAACAGTTGATTGCCCTCCCAGATTTTGCAAAGTCTGTAATGACCCAGCCCACTCGACACTGTCACACTGCAGGAGAAACAATCTCTGCCTGGCATGCTTCTCCCCAGGCCACTGGAAAAAGAACTGCCCTCGGCGGGGTCAAAGACCGGCACCAAACCTGATTCAGGACACTGTGAACCAGCACCAGCCTGCGGGAAACTAGGACACCCACATTCGGAGAGGGGCAGTGTGGGTGAAGCACAGACAACCCTCATTAATGTACCAGATCAGGAGCTTCTCTATGTCAACGCATGCTCTGCTGCTCCGGAGGGATACCAAGTTGTGGTCCAGGGGACAGCAGTGGTCCCAGCCTTCAGTGAGTTGTTCTACACCCAGGTCCAAGTAAATGACAATGTTGAGATAAAGGGTATGATCGACTCGGGGTCAATGGCTTGCACATTAAGTGAGGCAGCAGAGGCCAGGCTGTTGGAAAAAGGAGCCATGACTGGAGAGCCCAAGTCGGCGGAGCGGATCTTGCTGGTTGGATGTGGCGGAAAGCAGACACACCCAAAGTGTGTACATGATCTGACACTCTCTTTATATGGAATGAAGTGTGTTGTACCAGTCCTGGTGGTTCCCGGCCAAAGGGATGATCTGATTATTGGTTCAAATGTCTTGAAAAAGCTAATGAGTGTTCTGAAGAATGACGACGACTATTGGAGACACATCTCAGATGGGAGCAGGTACTCTCTCCCCGATTATGAACACTTTCTTGATATCATGTCCTGTTCAGTCAGATGGAAGGGGGAGGCTTCGCCAGATGTCATTGTCGCAGTGAAGCTGCCCCGGGCTGTCACGCTTCTCCCACAGCAAGAACACCTGGTGTGGGGCAAGCTGCCCAACAACACCCCAGTGTCCCCAGGCAGTACCATTCTGGTGGAGCCCTGTTCTTCCAAAGCCAGCCCAAGGAACATATTGGTGGGGCGCGTCATCGCTGCTATGTACGGTGACAAGTGGGTTCCCATGAAAATCACAAACCTCTCAACCCAACCAGTAACTCTCAAGTGCAATTCTAAGATTGCAAATGTGTCACCATGTCTTGCGGTTGAGGACTTGAATCTAAGTCAATGCCACAGCACGTTCAATGATGGTCTCAGTGATGCAAAGAAACCAGCTGCCTCAGAAGCGGATCTCAAAGCCAGGCTCGCTAAATTGGGCTTAAGCGACCTCGACATCGACTCCTGCCAGGCCAGTTTTCACTCCAAACAAAAGCTTGTGGATCTAGTGGAACAGTTTGAGACCATCTTTTCGCGGCACCCACTTGATTGTGGGGAGGCTAAGGGTTTCGTCCACCGTATCCATCTGACTGACGAGAGACCCTTCCGTATGCCTTATCGCAGAGTTCCTCCAGCCCACTACCAAAAACTGCGTCAAGTTCTGTCTGATATGGAAGAGAGAGAAATCATGCGCAAGTCCGTGAGCGAGTATGCATCTCCCCTAGTCATGGTTTGGAAGAAGGATGGCAGTTTGAGAATTTGCACTGACTTCAGATGGCTGAACGCACGAACACTGAAAGATGCACACCCACTCCCACACCAGGCTGATTGTCTCGCATCACTCAGTGGCAATGCATTCTTCAGCACGATGGACTTAACCTCAGGGTTCTATAACATCCCCATGTGCGAAGGCGACAAGCGTTTCACAGCCTTCACTACACCAGTTGGACTCTACGAATACAACAGAATGCCCCAGGGGCTCTGTAACAGCCCTGCATCGTTCATGCGCATGATGTTGAGTATTTTTGGTGACCTCAACTTCACCAGCCTACTCTGTTACCTGGATGATTTGCTGGTCTTTGCGCCAACCGAGGAGGAAGCCCTCGAGAGATTGCATGTTGTATTTGAGAGGCTGAGAGACAACCATCTTAAGCTGAGCCCAAAGAAATGTTGCCTCCTACGCAAGTCAGTCAAGTTTTTGGGACACTTTATAGATCGAAAAGGAATTTCCGTTGATCCGTCCAGGGTGGAAGTGATTTCCAGGATGCCCAAAGAGACCCTGATGGAAGAGGATGGATGTACGCCTTCAGCGAGAAAAGTGAAGTCCTTCCTGGGCATGGTTTTCTTCTACCAAAGCTTCATTCCCCGATGTTCAGCCATAGCCAAACCGCTGTTTGCCTTAACATCCGGATCAATGAGAAAGGGCAGGCATCCACAGTCGAGAAAAGGGGCTGGCACATTCAGGAAACTGACACCAACAGACTGGAGTTCGGCCTGTGAGGAGGCCTTCGAGAAGCTGAAGAGTGAGCTTCTCGGGTGTGCTGTGATGGTCCATCCTGACTTCGACAAGCCCTTTATTCTGTCAGTTGATGCGTCCCTAGACAGCCTCGGGGCAGCTTTATCGCAACTTCCCATCCGTGAAGATAAGGCTCGTCCTATTGCGTTTGCGAGTAAGACCTTAAGCAAGTCGCAACAGAGATACCCTGCCCACCGACTTGAGTTCATGGCCCTGAAGTGGAGCATCACTGAGAAGTTCAGTCACTGGTTGAAGGGGCACAGATTCACAGTATGGACCGATAACAATCCCTTGAGTCATGTGCTGACCAAGCCTAAGCTGGATGCTTATGAACAGAGGTGGGTGGCCAAGCTTTCAGCCTATGATTTTGACCTGAAGTATATCCCAGGTCCCAGGAACGTTGTGGCTGATGCTTTGAGTCGTGAACCCTTTGCATCACCTATCGGCGAGAGACTCTTGACGGAACCATACAGCCGGTTGGTCCAGGAGGCAGATGGAGCTGAGGTGGATGTGGTGCATGATGCTTTCCGAGTGGGCCTACAGTGCAACCAGGCTATCCGGTACCACCAGCTGACTGGTTATACCCAGAGTTCAGTCAATTCTCTAGCAGTCAGGGCTATACTTCAACACCATGATGATTGGCAAAGTGGCGTTGAGACTCAAGCTGTCCATCTTATTCAGCATGTGCAGTCATTGCAATCTCCAGGCGCTGAACCCCTGCCTTCTCTAACTTTGCGCGAGCTTGAGGAACACCAGAGTCAGGATCCTAATGTGTCTAAGCTGCTGCCTTTTGTCATGCGCAAAATACGCCCATCAAGACGTGAGAGGTCCGGATTTGGTGCCAGTCAGCTTACCCTTTTAAAGTCCTGGGACCGACTCAGAATCAGAGAAGGTATACTGTACTGTGAGTGTAAAGACCCTCTGACCAAAGTTAAGAGACTACAGTTCATTTTGCCAGTGAGTCTTAAGGACAGAGCCTTGGAAGGTATCCATGATTTGGCGGGTCACCAGGGCCAGACTAGGACTCTCCACCTCGCCAGGCAAAGATTCTTCTGGCCGAACATGGAACGAGACATCATGTCTCGTCGCTGTCCTCGCTGCGTCCTCGCCAAGACACTGGAACCAGCGGCCCGTGCCCCATTGGAGAGCATAAAGTCAACTGCTCCTATGGAACTCGTTTGCATTGACTTCTGGTCAGCGGAAGACAAGAACAAACACTCCGTGGATGTATTGGTAGTGACGGACCACTTCACTAAGATGGCTCACGCCTTTCCCTGCCGCAACCAGTCTGCCAAGCAAGTGGCCAAGAGGCTTTGGGACAATGTGTTCTGCATTTATGGGTTCCCAAGAAGAGTTCATTCTGATCAGGGCGCCAATTTTGAAAGTGAGCTGGTGTCGGAGCTTCTACGTCTGTCCGGGGTGGCCAAGTCACATACCACCGCCTACCACCCTATGGGCAATGGGGGTACTGAACGCTTTAACCGTACCCTCGGGAGCATGATAAGAGCCCTCCCCCTAAGATCTAAGCAAGAGTGGCCCCAGCAAATTCAGACGCTTACCTTTGCTTACAATGCCACCACCCATGAGACCACAGGCTTCGCTCCTTTTTACCTGATGTTCGGGCGCATTCCTCGGCTTCCAGTTGACGTTGTGTTCCAGTCAGTCCTCCATGACTCAAGCGTTGCAGATTTCAGCACCTATTCAAGTACTCTCCTCGCAAACCTTGCAGATGCTGCCAGAATAGCCCAACAACATGCCTCTCAAGAGCAGAAACGGCAAGCGAGTCAGTATAACAAGAAAGTCAAGGGTGTTGCTCTCCAGATCGGCGACAGGGTGCTGCTAGCCAACAGGGGCGAGCGTGGAAAAAAGAAACTGGCAGATAAGTGGGAGCCCACAGTCTACACAGTCGTGGATAGACAACCAGAGATCCATGTCTACAAAATAAGAAACTCCAATGGGCATTGCAAAGTCGTGCACCGAAACTTGCTATTGGATGTGAACTTTCTCCCAGTCGATGGACCCGATGAGCTTGATGCAGTGGATGCCTCAGGGGAGTGTGACTCTGAGAGCCTGGACCAGAGTGACGTAGACAGCTTACAAGCGGAATGTCCAAGGGAACATGCATCTTCGTGGGTTATGTCAAGATGTAGTCAAGGCTCCTTTGAAGGTTCTGAGGTGGATGCTGATGAGTTGGTCGACACAAGATCCTATCGTGCTGTGGCAGATGTGATGGAGGATGTTACCTTTGATCCTCAGCCAACCTCTGACTGCTTGGTGGGCAGCTCACCAGATATTGTCTTTGACCATCTTACAGCTTCTGACCCCATACCCACAGACCTGCTGACTGACCCTGCCCATCCTCCTGACTTGGACCAGACTAATCCTGACCCTGACAGTGGACCTGGACTACCCTTGGGCCCCACCTCTCCCCCGGGACGAGTAGTTACTAGGGCAGGACGTGTTATTAGACCCTCAACACGACTTATCGAGACGATGGTTCAGAAACCTGTAGTATGGGAGTTGTTACTGCCAACGTGGGTTGAAACCACGGTCTAAGTGGTTCTCTTCGTTGTCTGTTTTTTGTGCCTCGTTACACTATTTTGATTGGACCAGTTTGTTATGGGGTGTAGGCTGCACCTCTGTAGTCCAAGAGGGTTAATAGGCCTGATCAACCTGTTAATACCTTTTGATCTGTCTGTCAGATATATTTCAAGTCTGATTTCAGGGATTAGATCCTTGTGGTGTCTGGTCTGTAATTTTGCAGTGTGTAACGAATGTTTGTTGAATTTGGTGGAATTCTAGGAGGGGTGAATGTAACAGGGTAATAATATCCGGGTCGAATTCTGCCAAATTAACTCAAATTACTCATTTTTGTTACAATAAGTTCATATTATATGTATATATACCTGTTTGGCATTGAAGAGTGAGAAGTCCATATGTCTTTGAACGCACCTCACACAGCATGCAGCTGGTGCACGGGGAGGGTTAGACTCAGTGCAGCTTGGACTGTGTGAGAGGTAAGACGTATGAAACTGGGTCCTCATATTGAGCACTTTTTCTGTAAATTCACGTTCTGTCCACGATTTATTTCCAACTTTAATGGTGCAGAGGTGTCTTTTGTGTGTGTGCGAAATGTTAAATGTAAGTTTTTGGGCCAAGTGTAATGCTTTAGCTGGCACATGGTTTAAGCTAGCTGAGGGGTGCTTTGCTGTAGAGTCAATGTAAACTTACTTGCACCACACACTGCAAACGTGGCCTGTACTAATTTTATTTTACTGTTTTATTTTCTTAGTTGTGCTCTTTTATGAAGAGAAGTGTCTTGGACCACTGTGCTCACTGCAGTTTTTTTTTTATGTCCAAACAGACCCAGTGCAGTTTGGACTGGGCGAGAGTAAAGACAGTCAGACCACATCCAGCTTCTGTCATCCTTCCCGCACTACTCAATAGAACACAATGCAGGGGACACCCGGTTACACGTGCCTCTCCTCGAAGCAGAGGGGGGTCATTGAACGACCAGCGGAATGTCAGATTCAGGCCTCCGGTCAGCAGGAGGAGGTGCTGCAGCAGCGCCCTGAGCCTGTGCTTCACCCGGGCGGTGAGAGCCTCCATCCTCCGATTGAGAATAACATTCTGCTCAGTGACTAAGTCCAACCGAGCAGTGAAAGCGGTTAAGATTTGCTGCAGCTCACCTAACACGCCTCCTGCTGACGCCTGTTCACCTCGCTCTTCCATTGGCTGTTCAAGCGATGGTTGACGCCCCTCGGGATCCATGACGCTGGCCGAGAAATCCTGTTGGGAAGGTGTAGTGACACGGACCCACAACAGGGGGCGTTAATGAACGGACAATGGATAAGCCAAAAAGTAACAATTTAATGTTGTGAATTGCACAACAGAATACAGACAAAAACAACTAGAGGAGTACAGTCAATTGTATACAAGTTGACGTGTGGGCAGGCTCGAGGATAGAAGATGTCTGTCCAAAGAAGAGCCGGATCCCACATGGCTTCCACCGCCAGCGGATCTGAAGAACACCGGAGCCGCCAAGTCCCGAACCCCAGGTGGCCACCGTCTCCAGCTGTCAGACCAGGTACTGCTGGCAGAAACAGAAACAGTAAGTGGTGGGTGTGTGAAGTCACACCCAGTAATCTCTTCGTACTTCGGGAGGGAGAACCTCCACCTCCAGAAACAGAAACACCCGTGCAGCTCCTGTCAGTCACTTCTCTGGAAGGAGTGAGAGGCGAAAATGTCGCAAACCCACACTGTGCGCCAATCCAGCAGAAGACTGTATCCACAGGGCAAACAGCTGCACACAGAACAATATTAAGTAAATCACAGCAGAGAAGGTTACCTTGCTTGGTAGCTGATTTCTCGGCGGGGAGGTGGAGTTGCAGTCCGGCTTTTATGGTGATGGTGAGTAGTGGATGAGTGACAGCTGGTACAGATGATGAGTGACAGCTGTCACTCCCAGTTGCTCCGACGCCCTCTCGTGCTTGAAGCCCGCACTTCAAGCAGGGCGCCATCTTGTGGTGGTGGGCCAGCAGTACCTCCTCTTCAGCGGCCCACACAACAGAACTTCTGCAGCAGAGTACGTGATTAAACTTTTCTGGCACTTTATGATGTTTGTTTTATTCACACTTCAGTTTATCTGTTATGGTTAAAACCACTAAAGGACAAAGATTGGACACCAGGATGCAGGGCAGCAAATACAGAAGGATTAGTGTAACAACAAGGGTTTTATTTTCAAGGTGATAATGAAAGTACAAGTATGAAACAAAGTCCCGATGACAAAATCCAAAAATGCAACAAGAGTCTTTAATTAGAGAGACAAAAATCCAAAAGCGACAGTCAGAGCGGAAAAAACACACGAGGTAAAACTCAAAACAAGCAACAGTGAAAAAAGTCACTTACACATCGAAGGCAGCGTGATTCCAAACAGACAAACGGACTCAACTGACGGGCAGAGAAGAACTGAACTGATGTGACTAAAGTACCAAACTAAAGGAGCGGCAGGTGAGACACATCAAGGCAAGAACACATGTGAATACTGAGTGACCAAAATGAACACAAGAGGGCAGCAACACATCAAGAATAAAAAGCAACATAACTGCAGGAAGAAAGTATAAATAATGAACATAACGAACTGAACAGAAGAGGACTTTTTGTCCTGGTCCACATGCAGAGCTCCAGACAGCGTCAGTCAGACTCTTGCTCAGAGTCATGATCAACAGAAGGTAAAAACATGAAAACCAGACATAAGAGTCAAACACAACAGAATTGACATAAAGCAACCCGGACGAGACCCCAACAGAAAAACCTCCTGTTAGAATTACACACAGAGAAGTACATGCGGGGACACACAGACACACACACACATAACAGGCACACACTCATCCACACTTCTACACACGTACCAACCACATATCTGTACATGATGGGAGACAGATATCACAGCAGACTCGAACACAGACAGCAGATTGACAGGTGTGCATACACACACATACACACACACACACAGATGGAGGACAAATTATACAATAATACAGAGGGACACGTCACAGAAGCAAACCCCACCCAGCATTGTTTCTGTAATCGCGCAGACAAACCTGACGATTCATTTTCTTATTACAGTTTAGCACATTTACGTATTTTTTGTGATGTAGTAGTAACGGTGGTGGTTGCTAGGTTACTGTTCGTACCCGGGATATTAATGCTGTGTGTGTTAAAGCTTCACCGTGTTGATGATTTACAGCAGTCACAGATTATAAATCACATTTGGATGAGTTAAATTGAAGACGTCTGTTAGTACTTTGATCTATTTTTGGTTTTCACTGATCCAGGTCAGGTTTGCCATGACAGGAGACTATGCCGCTCATGCCATACTTCCCTATCCTCGGCTGTGTCCAGCACAGGATGTGCGGGGGTGGGGGGGGGGGGGGGTAGTGTGCCATAGTTTTGCTTGCTGCTGGTCACATTAGCAGGTGATTTCACAGAAGATCAGGACTTTAAAGTGGAGTCACAAACTCACAACCTGCTGAGGTGATGTGGTCTGAGGGAAAACCTGCGCCGTCTGTGTCCTAACCTTCAGCCCAGATCTAGACTGGCATCCGGTGGCTTCACATTTCCAGAAATGCACCATAATTTTCCCCCAGTGCACTACAATTTTAGGCTCAAATATCAGCGTGCAACAATTTCCAGTAAAGGCGAAAATAACGGTGGCCACAGAAGGTGCTGGTTTTTTGAGTGAGTTACCCAAAATAACTGGTCTCAAAAGAAGGAAAGTGTTTCATAGAGGTGGTTTTTGTGGGAAGGATGAGACACTTGGGATCAAGAGATTGTAAGACAGATTCCCACACAAAGAAGCACAAAGATCAAAACCTGGATCTCAGACAAACTCACACACCTCGAAGGTTCATCGTATTTCGAAATGTGAAGCCAGCGGATTGGTTGCACGTGATCAGAATGTGTCCAAATACCATAACGTTCTTATAGTTCTCAGTGAGAAAAATGACTCACCTGAATGCTCGGACCACTGTGCCAGAGTCAGCTGGCTAACTGTCACATCATCACAGACTCTGCAAAGGTCATTTACCATTTTTATTCCAGACTAAGCCTCACACCAACTACTGCCAACATGGTTACTGGGTCATTCCAAAATCTTCCTTTATCACTGACTCGGATTCTCATGATTTTTTTTTTTTTTTTAGAAGTACCCACATATGTCTGATGAACACATCAGGCAAAATATTTCTGCTTAATTCCAAGTAGTTTTTTAGATATCATTTTTTAAATCAGGGCCCCACAATCCTATTTTACACTCATGAATGCATTTTGATTTTTTTTTTTCCATTTTTAAAAGGCATTATCTCAACTAAAAATGCAGATATAAAGCTCAAATGTGGAATACAACCTATTTGAGCACCCCAGATACAGTAGTAAATTTAAAAAATGGTATACAGAGCTAATTTTTCATTCTGTAGCATCTCGGCGTATGGCATGAAAGAAAAAATAAGCTCAATAATCTGTCTTTCAAAGTTGATTCATTATTTTGGGGTGCCAAATATTGTAAATACCAAATTTGAGCTTTATGCTTCCATTCAGATCTGATATATTACTTTCTGCAATATGCAAATACAGGTTCAAAATTGGTTTTTGCCATGTTACGGTTTACAAAACTTTTTTCAAGTTTTTTTCACTATGAAGGCATTTGAGCTAGATAAAAATATTTTAACATAAAGTTGGTATATTGATATGATCTTCACAAATAAATAAATAAATAAATAAAATTATGAAGTGGCTGAGCACTTGTCCACATGGTCAAATCATAAAGAGACTGGAGGCCTATTTTTGACATTCTATGATCATGTTCGATTTTCAAGAGTCAATAATTCAAAAACCCTTCAGGTTATGACCACAATGTTTTACACACATCTAACCAGTACCCCAGATGTGTGTATTCTACAATATGAAGATCATCCATTGAATCCCTTCTTTAGTACAGCTCTTTGAAATTTTGTAATTTTTTGCGAGAATGGACAAACTGCCATTTTTGTGATGCTACAGAATGAAAAATTAGCTTTTGAAATGTACTACTGTATCTAGGAAGCCCAAATAGGGTGTATTCCAAATTTGAGCTTTATATCTGCATTTTTAGCTGAGATAATGTTATGTGGGCCGCTGAAGAGGAGGTATTGCTGGCCCACCACCACCAGATGGCGCCCTGCTTGAAGTGCGGGCTTCAAGCACGAGAGGGCGTCATAGCAACCGGGAGTGACAGCTGTTACTCCTCATCAGCATCAGCTGTCACTCATCCACATCATCACCACCACCTTAAAGGCCGGACTGGGACTGCAACTCCACCTCCTCGCCGGGAAATCAACTACCATTCAGGTAATTTTCTCTGCTGACTCAAAACATTGAGTAATAATCTGAACTTCTTTGCAGCCGTTTTCCTGTGGTGTGTCCTTATCTGTGGATTGGCGTTTGGTGTGATCAGCGACGGCTTTGCTTCACACCCAAACCAGATAAGTGGTTAGACAGGAACTGCACGAGTGTGTGATTGGAGGTGGAGGTGCTCCCTCCTTACTGAATACAGACTGTGGGATTACTGAGTGTGCAACCTCACACTCATCAGGACTGTCTCTGTTCTCTGCCAGCAGTACCGGGTCTGACTGCTGAAGACAGCGGCCACCTGGGGCGCAGGGCTTGGCGGCTCCGGTGTTCTTCAGCTCCGTTGGCAGTGGAAGCTGTGTGGATCCGGCTCCTTCTCTCGCCAGGCGTATTCTATCGTCGAGCCTGCCCACACGTCACCTGGTGTATAATTGACAGTCCACCATATTGTTATTGTCTGTACGTCGTTGTGCGATTCACAACATTAAATTGTTACTTTTGGCTTATCCATTGTCCGTTCATTAACGCCCCCTTTTGTGGGTCCGTGTCACGACACTTTCACAACAGATAATGCCTTTTAATGATGAAACAAAAAGCTCAAAATGTGTTCGCGGGTGAAAAATAGGACTGTGGGTACCTTGATTAAAAATTTATATCTAACAAAAACACTTGGAATTAAGCAGAACTTTTTTGCATGTGTTCATCAGACATACGGTGAGGAAAATAAGTATTTGAACACCCTGCAATTTTGCAAGTTCTCCCACTTAGAAATCATGGAGGGGTAATAAATTTTCATCTTAGGTGCATGTCCACTGTGACAGACATAATCTAAAAAAAAAAAAAAAAAAAAAAAAAAAAGGAAATCACAATGTATGATTTTTTTAAAATAATTTATTTGTATGTTACTGCTGCAAATAAGTATTTCAACACCTACCAACCAGCACGAATTCTGTCTCTCACAGACCTGTTAATTTTTCTTTAAGAAGCCCTCTTATTCTGCACTCTTTACCTGTATTAATTGCACCTGTTTGAACTTGTTACCTGTATAAAAGACACCTGTTCACACACTCAATCACACTCCAACCTGTCCACCATAGCCAAGACCAAAGAGCTGTCTAAGGACACCAAGGACAAAACTGTAGACCTGCACAAGGCTGGGATGGACTACAGGACAACAGGCACGCAGCTTGGTAGAAGACAACAACTGTTATGATTATTTATTAGAAAGTGGAAGAAACACAAGATGACTGTCAATCTCCCTCGGTCTGGGATTCCATGCAAGATCTCACTTTGTGGGGTAAGGATGATTCTGAGAAAGCTCAGAACTACACAGGAGGACCTGGTCAATGACCTGAAGAGAGCTGGGACCACAGTCACAAAGATTACATTAGTAACACATGATGCTGTCATGGTTTAAAATCCTGCAGGGCAGCAAGGTCCCCCTGCTCAAGCCAGCACATGTCCAGGCCAGTTTGAAGTTCACCAGTGACCATCTGGATGATCCAGAGGAGGCATGGGAGAAGGTCATGTGGTCAGATGAGACCAGAATAGAGCTTTTTGGAATCAACTCCACTTACCATGTTTAGAGGATGAGAACAACCCCAAGAAAACCATCCCAACCGTGAAGCATGGGGGTGGAAACATCATACTCTGGGGGTGCTTGTTATGTGTCGGACGCAGCCCGGAGAACCGACCAGCATTTGAAGGACCCAGTATAAAATAAACAGAGCACGGTACAAAGGATAACAGAGTTTAATGAACATAACAGTGATGTGAAAAATATAAAAAATATAAAAATATAAAAGTGCGCGGTCTGGCGTGGTGGATTGCGGTGCGCTCCCAGCAGCGCCAGGGCAACTAAGGAGGGGCTCCGTAAGAAGCATTTCAAGGTCCTGGAGTCGCCTGGCCAGTCTCCAGACCTGAACTCAATAGAAAATCTTTGGAGGGAGCTGAAACTCCAAACCTGAAAGATCTAGAGAAGATATGTATGGAGGAGTGGACCAAAATCTCTGCTGCAGTGTGTGAAAACCTGGTGAAAAACTACAGGAAATGTTTGACCTCTGTAATTGCAAACAAAGGCTACTGTACCAAATATTAACATTGATTTTCACAGGTGTTCAAATACTTATTTGCAGCAGTAACATACAAATAAATTATTAAAAAATCATACATTGTGATTTCCGGATTTTTTTTTTTTTTTTTTTTTTAGATTATGTCTCTCACAGTGGACATGAACCTAAGACGAAAATTTCAGACCCCTCCATGATTTCTAAGTGGGAGAACTTGCAAAACCGCAGGGTGTTCAAATACTTATTTTCCTCACTATAAATGGGTACTTGCAAAAAAAAAAATCATGAGAATCTGAGTCGGTGACTTCACACGGAATGACACAACTGTATTTTCCTGACTATAAGTCGCACCTGTTAAAAAAGGTGTCTTGCAGACGAAGAACACATACATAAGTTGCACTGCAGTGTAAGTAGCAGGACCTCCCAAACTAGTAAAAAAACAACAACAATAAAAAAACATGAATTATACTCTGGAAAATACACTAATTCATTCTGGAATGAACTTGTAACAAAAAGAAGAAAAAAAAAATGGTACATTCAGGTGAAAACATGACTTGTCTGTAGAGTCCAAAGAGATTTTTTAAATGATGATTAAAACATGACAAAAAAGAAAAAAAAAATGGGAGTACACAGAATCAGATCTTCCTCTTTCCTCATTTCTGCTCAGTTCAGTTTCCATTGTTTCCATTGTAGCTTTAATTATTCTTTCTTCCAGAATTAGATCACAGTTCCCAGATGATCTGAGGATCTCTGAGCCCTCCAGCATGTTCCAGGGCTACTGGGCCTCCTCTCAGCAGCACATTCCCAGAGGCTTCCAGGATCCATCCCAGTCAGATCCTCAGCCCCCAGACCTGAATATTACTGAAAATCTGTGGTGTGATTTTAAGTGGGCTGTCCATGCTCGGAAACCAACAAACCTGAGATGTTTTGTAAAGAAAAATGCTCCAAAATACCTTCAACCAGAATCCAGACTCTCACTGGAAACTATAGGAAGCGTTTAGAGGCTGTTATTTCTGTAAAAGGAGGATCAACTAAATATTGATGTATTTTTTCTGTTGGGTTGCCCAAATTTGTGCACCTGCCTAATTTTGTTTAAAGAATTATTGCACACTTTCTGTAAATCCTATAAACTTCATTTCACTTCTCAAATATCACTGTTTGTCTGTTATATGATATATTTAACTGAAATTTCTGATCCAAACAACCAATGATTTATAAAAGAAAATCATGGAAATCATCAGGGGGGCCCAAACATTTACATACAACTGTATCTATTGAACTACTTGGTTCTAGTATGTTGCAGAAGCAGTGATCATACAAGCTGAAGGAAACCTTTTTGCTATAAATTGCCAGAATTGATCAATCACAGAGTCAAACCTGATGCACACGCGAGAATTGCGTCACGGTGAATCTCTGCAGGCTTCATAAAAATGGATTGTTGGGTGGAACTGAGTACATAAATCTTGTAACAGATGTGTTTTGCAGTGCCATAAAACTGGGGGACCGGGGTATGATGTTGGGGTTTGGAAACATAAAGGGGCTCATATTGACGCAACCAGCCATAGGAGGTATAACTGTGGGATAACCTGGAAGACCCATGACACCAGGAGCCATCTCAACCACTGTACCAAAGGGAAGCCTTGGAACTGGTGGGTTGTGGACAGGTGGCATAGGAGTCATAGGTGGAAAGGTCACAGGGGGACCTGGGGGTGTGGTGGGAGGCAGAGGAGGCTGAGGCTGAGGAAGAGGTTGTAATGCACCGGAGGGTCCAGGTGGAGATGGGAGTGCAGGGTTACTGGAACTTCCAGGGGCAGGAAGTTGGAATGGACCTGCAGGGTTTGGTAAACCAGCGGTGGTCTGGGCGGCACTGACATGCATTGTAGAGTACTGTCTGGCTTCTTTCTGTGATATCGTCTTACACAGACCCATTAGAATTTGCCTCTGCTCGACCTGCAGAGCCCCAGACAGGACCTGGAAGCAGTCATCGAGTCTTTCGTTGATTTTGCAAAATTTGTCTCCGTGCTTGCTGGAGTGCAGGAATCCTTTCACCAAACTTACTTGTGAAAACTTGTAGATCAACTCGCTGGCAGCAGTCAGCTCATGGGACAGATCTACGAGGGCTTTGTTGACTTGAGGGGAGGCATAGGCAGGCCCCCTCTGCTGGATGCTCCTAACCAGCCCCTCCAGGCACCGGACCCGGTGGGCCACTTGGTTACAGCTGTCCTTGTTGGCCTTCACATTCGCAGCTGCCCCATAGATCGTCTTACATATGCTCAAGATTGAGTCCACCAACTCCATGACCTGCTGCAGAGACAGACAGGAAGTCAGCTTCAAAAGACAGGAAGTCAGCTTCAAAAGACAGGAAGTCAGCTTCAAATGACAGGAAGTCAGGTTCAAAAGACAGGAAGTCAGCTTCAAATGACAGGAAGTCAGCTTCAAAAGACAGGAAGTCAGCTTCAAATGACTGGAAATCAGCTTCAAATGACAGGAAGTCAGCTTCAAAAGTCAGGAAGTCAGGTTCAAATGACAGGAAGTCAACTTCAAAAGACAGGAAGTCAGCTTCAAATGACAGGAAGTCAGCTTCAAAAGTCAGGAAGTCAGCTTCAAATGACAGGAAATCAGCTTCAAGAGGTTACTACATTTAAAACTTCAGACATGTGATTTGTTTTGAGTGAAACAGGATATTTACCCCAAATATATTGCAGGGATAAAAATTTTATAACATTAAGAGTCAGAGAATGTTTAGTTCTCTCCCTCACCACTGGGTGGTGCTAAAGCACAGTATGAATGTTTCAGCTGAACGTTGGAAAGTTATGTTATTATTTTGTCAATTTTAGGTAAAAAAAAAAAAATGTACAGATCCAAAAGCATATTAAGGAAAATAAATAAAATCAATCAATAATCTTATCTTCAGGGAACAGGAATTAGTTTTTGTGCTTTGGATAAAATCTCAAAACCAGGTTTTAGTGTCGAGAACACGGGACCACCTACAGAAACAGGCATGACTTCTATGTTTATTTATTTTAAAGGGAAGTTAGATCAGTAGCCTATGAGGTGGACTACCAATATGTAGACCTGGCTTTGATTCCTGGCCACATTAACAGTCTGTGTCATTGGACACAACGGGAAACAGAGACAGGCTGGTGGGTCTACTACTAACCAGATTTCAGAGGGTTAAAGCAGCCTGCGATCTGCTGTGGATCATCTCGTCATCTGACCATCCAACTCCAGTACAGTCCTCTGTGATGGAGAAGTGAGGATTTGGAATGAAGATGTGAAGTTCAGAGTCTGCTGATGTGTTTACTGGACCAAGGCAAACTAAGACTTTATGGGACTGGGACTAACTCGCTGTTTGTAGTCTCTCTGTTTGGTGACGGCTCTTCACCGTTTGGATCTTTTTGAGCTGCAACATTTCTCTCTCTGCAGGTTTGAAACATTTTTGTTGTGCTCTGCTTAATTACGTCCGTCAAGGACGCAATAAAATCACCAGCGTTTCATTTGTTCTGACTGTCTGTACCTGTCAAAACTACTGCACGGATTTTGATTACATTTTTATTACAGATAGATATTAGACCATGGAAGACTCCACTGAATTTTGGAGGTGATCCAGATCTGGATTCTGGCTCAGGATTTGTTGGGAGTGATCCGGATCAATATGCAGGTTCTGAGCCAGAAAGATACAACATCATGATGTAAAACCAAGACCAGGAAGACACTATTCTGTTTTAGCTTGTGAATTAAATACAGATTGATCAGTTGGTCCGTTCCGGATCAGTGTGCAGTTCTTGCATTGTGTTGAGGAATACAGATCCAGGTAAGGTCTGAGTCACAATGTCAATCACATGTCGTTTACTTTGAGTCTTCTTCAACCCTTGGGGGACGTCAGACATCTGTGATTGCTCCTGTTGTTTTTTAGTTTGGCCAAAGCAGATGGTCGCCCCTCTGAGCCGGGTCTGATGAAGGTTTCTTCCTCTAATCAAAAACAGCTGAGGGAGATTTTCCTTACCACTGTTGTGGATTGGGTTGGTGGGTAAAGTTAGACCTCACTCTTGTGGAGCGCCTTTTGGGTGAATTATGTTGCGAAGTGATGCTGCACAAATAAATTGTATTGATTGCCGTCCACAAGTCCACCAGTTCTGTGGTGCAGGTCCTCTGAGCTCCACGATGGTTCAGTCAAACAAGGTTTTAGGCAGCGATCCGTCCTGCCGTCATTTGGGCGGTCAACAGCCGAAAAAATAGCGGGCGGCTTTGCTATGAGCCGCTTCAGTCAGTGCATGGAGAGAGCGCACGCTGAGCACAGAGTGAAGCAACACGTTGACAAGAAACAAACTGTGGCGCTGCCTTTATTACACCCTGGACTGTTCTGACAGTACGTCCTGTTCACACCGTGTGCGCATGTCGCCGACACATATTGAAATTATGAGATGAAATAATTGGTCAAAAGTCCTTAAAAATGAGACTATATGAATGAACGTTGTAAAAATCACACACACACGTGTGTTTAAAAAAACCTGATGTGGAGAAACTCTGCAGTGATGTTCAGAAGCAGAATAAACATAAAGCAGCTGAGAACTCTGAACTTTAACAGGCTGTTATTTTACAAAGATATTTATTTTAGATGGATTAATGTAGTTACATAAATGGTAAATGGACTGCATTCATATAGCGCTTTTCCATCTCAAAGCACTTTACAATAATGCCTCACATTCACCCCAATGTCAGGCTGCTGCCATACAAAGTGCTCACTACACACCGGGAGCAAAAGGGGATTAAAGACCTTGCCCAAGGGCCCTTAGTGATTTTCCAGTCAGGCGGGGATTTGAACCCAGGATCTTCTGGTCTCAAGCCCAACACCTTAACCACTAGCTGATGTTAAAGTTATTTTTCAAAGTTATTAGGCTGCAGTTCTGCATTTCATTTATTTCACAGTAAGTTGCCTCTTATTATAATCAAAAATCACGAGAGTCAAATCAGTCTGCATTGTTCAGTTTTTCCTGCACGTTTGTGTGTTTTTTCCTTCTTCATAAGAGTTTGGTGTTTGTGTTTGTTCTACTAAAAGTTTTAAAAAACAATAAAATGTTAAAGCTTTTCTTTATAGCAGTTCTGTAATTACAGAAATGCAACAGAAACAACCACAAATCAGAAAATGTTGGGACTATACGAGGGCTGTCCATAAAGTATAGGTCCTTTTTATTTTTTTCAAAAACTATATGGATTTCGTTCATATGTTTTTACGTCAGACATGCTTGAACCCTCGTGCGCATGCGTGAGTTTTTCCACGCCTGTCGGTGACGTCATTCGCCTGTGAGCACTCCTTGTGGGAGGAGTCGTCCAGCCCCTCGTCGGAATTCCTTTGTCTGAGAAGTTGCTGAGAGACTGGCGCTTTGTTTGATCAAAATTTTTTCTAAACCTGTGAGACACATCGAAGTGGACATGGTTTGAAAAATTCAGCTGGTTTTCGGTGAAAATTTTAACGGCTGATGAGAGATTTTGAGGTGATACTGTCGCTTTAAGGACTTCCACGGAGCGGGACGTCGTGCAGCGCTCTCAGGCGCCGTCGTCAGCCTGTTTCAAGCTGAAAACCTCCACATTTCAGGCTCTATTGATCCAGGACGTCGTGAGAGAACAGAGAAGTTTCAGAAGAAGTCGGTTTCAGCATTTTATCCGGATATTCCACTGTTAAAGGAGATTTTTTTAATGAAAGACGTGCGGACGGATTGCAGCGTCGGCTCGCAGCCGCCGCGACGCTCCGCCACAGGAAAAACACCTCCGTGTTGATAAAATCCAGGCAGCTTTTGATGGCTTTCAGTGGAGTGAGTATCTGAGAAATTGTTTAACAGCTGGGCATGTTCCAACTTGTCCTTAAAGCTTCCAACAGAGGTGTTTTTCCTGTGGCGGAGCGTCGCAGCGGCTGCGAGCCGACGCTGCAATCCGTTCACACGTCTTTCATTAAAAAAATCTCCTTTAACAGTGGAATATCCGGATAAAATGCTGAAACTGACTTCTTCTGAAACTTCTCTGTTCTCTCACGACATCCTGGATCAATAGAGCCTGAAATGTGGAGGTTTTCAGCTTGAACAGGCTGACGACGGCGCCTGGGAGCGCTGCGCGACGTCCCGCTCCGTGGGAAGTCCTTAAAGCGACAGTATCACCTCAAAATCTCTCATCAGCTGTTAAAATTTTCACTGAAAACCAGCTGAATTTTTTGAACCATGTCCACTTCGATGTGCCTCACAGGTTTAGAAAAAATTTTGATCAAACAAAGCGCCAGTCTCTCAGCAACTTCTCAGACAAAGGAATTCCGACGAGGGGCTGGACGACTCCTCCCACAAGGAGTGCTCACAGGCGAATTACGTCACCGACAGGCGTGGAAAAACTCACGCATGCGCACGAGGGTTCAAGCATGTCTGACGTATAAACATATGAATGAAAACCATATAGTTTTTGAAAAAAATAAAAAGGACATACTTTATTGACAGACCTCGTATATTAAATGTAGAAAAAAATAAAAATGTTGCACTATTCCCAGTTTTTCCACTCACACCCACAGAAGCCAAAGATTCTTCTACAGTTGTGTCTTGGTGGCTTCCCTCACTTGTCTTCTTCCAGCATGGATATTTAGTCAGCTTTATCATAAAGTACCTCACTGTTTGTATTTCTGAACAAATGATATAAATGAAATCTAAGAAATATTCAGTGACTTGGAAATTTTCATGTTTTCATCCTTTGACATTTCTCAAGAAAGCTGACTGTAAAAATGATTAATTGTTAATCATTAATCATGAATTAAATGTAGGAATGGATATATATTAACACAAAACAAATAAAAATAAAGCTGACCACACATAACGAAATATGTTGGTTTCATACAGTCTGCAGTTACAGAAATAGAAGTCAAAGTAAATGTCAGGATCATTACATGTCCATCAACACCACATTTTTCATATCCTCCAAACTTTTCTGATTTGGGATTTTTTTTTCTGTGTAGGCTCTCAGTTGTCCAGGTGGTTTCCATAGTAGAGAAGCTTGAATCTTCGACTGGACTGGGTTGGTTGATGCGAGGACCTTTCGCATCAAATCGCAGAAGCTTCCTCAGCTAAAATTCTTGCTCTGGTGGTCTGACTTCTGTCTTGACTCTTGTAGAGAAGAATAATCAATAAGTCACAAAAGCTGGAGTTTTAAACCTAACCAGACCCCTCCTGAGAGGCAGACTGCTATAGGCTGGTGACTAAACAATAGCTCTAATTAGCACCTATTGTGCTCTAGTTAGCACCCTCCTAATGACAGGGCAGCTGTCCCTCTCTTGATGGCTCCCTTGACGACTCTGCTGATGACTTGAATGACTCATTACCATGAACAAAAGACTGAAACTGCTTTGACCTGAGTACCCCATTGTAAACAGGGGACAAAGCGTGTCTCAGACCCCCTCCCCGGTTAAGGCTGGGTTTCAAACGTTTCACAAAGAATGCCTCCTTGACCCCTCTCAAAAACCATTTCTTCTCTCTGGCTAATAGGAAGTTAAAATCTTAGCCAGAGAGAAGAAATGGTAGAGTAGAGAAGCAACAGCAACGCACGGGATTCCTCCGCACGTCTGTCTCAATGTGCCGAAAAAGTGCTGATGTCCACGTCTTCCGCAATTCCTGTGCTAGACAGATGACATACCGGATCAAGACCGCGTCCAGTTTAGAAATGAACAGCACATTCCACTGTTACAGGAGTTTTTGTCATGGAAAGAGGAGCGGAGGAACTCCGCGCGTCGCGGCAGAGCCGCATGGCGCAAAGCAATGCCGTGATGAAGCCTCACAGGACATGTTGGGGCATGTCCAGCTCATGCACAATTTCTGAGATACTCACACGACTGAAAAGCAACTGGAAGCCATCTGAGCCACCTGAAAGCCGTCCTGTGAGACCAACACGGAGGTGGTTTTGTCCCACGCCATGAGCGGCATGGTGGCGCAATCCTCCGCTTCTTTTTCCATGAAAAAAACTCCTGTAACAGTAGAATGTGCCGAAAAAGTGCTGATGTCCACGCCTTCTGCCTTTTTTGTGAAAGTTAGATGACGTCCCGGATCAACAAAGCCTTCACGTTGGAAATGATCTGGTTGTTTGAGTGGGGTTTGAGTCTGTCGATCGGCGCTCGGAGCGCGCCACGCTCTCAGACGCTGTGGGCGGTCTTTAAACCGGCTGGAGCACTCCTTAATCTGTGTAATCCCCATAAAATCGTCCCTGAAAGCCGTCTAAATTTTCCGAATGGTGTCCACCTGGAGGTCTCTCACAGTTTCTGGAAAAATTTGATGCAGCAAAGCTTCAAATCGTTCAGACATTTATTCGCAGTAAAAATCCAACAAGAGAGGTGGACCAGTGCTCACACAAAGCCTGCTCACAGGCGAATGACGCAACCGACAGGCGTGAAAAAACTCACGCATGCGCACGAAGGTTCAAGCTTGGCTGACGCAATCACACATGATTCAAATCCATATGGTTTTTGCAAAAAATAAAAAGGTACGATACTTTTTGGACAGACCTCGAAGCTTGTTCACATGCGATCTGTGTTTTCCCTGAGAAATAGAATGTCGTCAACGTAAACAAGGATCTGTGAGTCAGGCGGTGGATCAAAGGATGACAAACAACAAGTGATAGCCTGAGTGAAAATACTGGGGCTGTCAGCGTATCCCTGTGGAAGGCGTGTGTAGGTGTACTTTTTTCTCTGGAAGGTGAATGCAAACCACCTGTCTTTGTGTATTGGAACAGAGAAGAAAGCATTACTTTGTCATGTATTGTGTTTATCCTCTATTGTGTGGTTGGGTTTTGGTTTTGGATTATGTTGCTTTTCTGGCTGGGTGTGCTTTGCTTGGGTTTTCTGGTCCATATTTCTCTTGGCTGCCTTCTTTGAGCTTGGTGGGGGGCAGTTCACTTTGGTTGGGTCACGCCTTGTTCTGGGTCTTTCTGCACTTATCACTGGGAGTATTTAAACACCACTGGTTGCACCGTTTATTTGCATGATCGTTGTGCCCTGTGCCATCACTTCTAGCTCTGTACCTTGCTCTTTCTAAGTCCTGCTTCCACCTTGTGTTTTGACCACCTGCCTGTATTTTTTGACCACGCCATTGCCTGATGTTTTGGATCGGTTTGCTTCTCTTGGACTGCCTCTCTGTGTACCGAACCCAGCTAAGCCTTTCAGTAAACGCCTCCTTGAACCAGAGCTACGTAGTCGAGTCCTGCATTTGTCTCCAGCCTTCTTTTTCTGACAACCCTGATAGAACGATCAGGCCAACAATGGAGACAGCGGACTCGAACCCGTTCCAGTCAGCTGTTCATCACCATAGCTGCCAGCTGGCAGAACAAGAGTACCGCATCACCGCCTTAAGCACCGGAATCTCTGACCTGGCCAAGAGACAGGACGCCTTCATGTCCTCAGTGAGCACACAGATCAACCAGCTTATAACCTCCCTGACACCTTAGGCTCCGTCCGCTTCGGCCTCTACCAACCAGCCGCCGACAGGACCGAGTGCTGCCCCGCCGGTACCTACAGCTGCCCCTGTCATCTGCAACCAGCTGTCTCAACCTGAGCATTTCTCTGGAGAATCCGGAGACGTCAAGCCCTTCCTTACACAATGTGACCTGCACTTCGAGTTAATGTCAGCAATGTTTCCGTCCGACAGGTCGAAGATAGCATTCATCATAACTCACCTCACCGGCCGGGCAGCGGCGTGGGCCTCGGCAGAGTGGAGCAGGCAGTCTCCGGCGTGTGGATCGCTCCAGGCATTCAAGACCGCACTCCTCCAGGTCTTCCAGCATACGTCACCGGGCCGTGAGGCAGCCCGTTCCCTGATGCGTCTTCGGCAGGGAAACAGACGTGTCACTGACTACGCCATTGATTTCCGCATTCTCGCGGCGAAGAGCCAGTGGAACCCGGCCGCACTCCATGACATGTTCTTCCAAGGCCTATCGACGCAGATCCAGGATCAGCTGATAGCTGTTGATCTCCCAGAACAACTGGATGAGCTTATCGCACTAGCCATCCGCACTGATCGCCGGCTGGCGGACCGGCCCCGACGAGATGTGCGCGCCTCATCCCAGCACTCGGAATCTTCGTCCGCTCATCATGTCGGGTCCTCTGCTTCCAGCTCCAGCTCGTCTCACGCAGCTTCAGAAGAGCCGATGCAGCTGGGATGTACCCGGCTGACCTCTGAGGAGCGGCAGCGCCGGAGAGACCAGGGATTGTGTTTCTATTGTGGTCAGGCGGGTCATGTGGTCACTGAGTGCCAAGCCAGGGGTGCCCCCGTGCGGTCACAACGGGTACGCCGGGTGAGTCAAAATTCTATTACTTCTGTTACTCTTCAAAACGTGATCACGGCCAGTTTAATTTCCGATCATTCATCATGCTCTGTTCCGATATTTATTGATTCAGGTTCTGACGCAATTTTAGTGCAATCTTTTCTCGCCAGGTCTTTACACCTTAAGCTGTACCATCTCTCACGGCCGCTGGTAATGCATGCCGTGGATGGTCATGTGCTGGGTCACATCACCCACCGCACTCAGTCTGTTCAGTTGATCATAGCCGGTACCCATTCAGAAATGATAAGCTTTCATGTATTTGATAAAATGACTCACTCCGCCATTTTGGGGCATCCCTGGTTAAAAATACATAGGCCACAAGTAAACTGGTCCGACGGACGAATCACTTCCTGGGGCTCTGCCTGTGCGGGGCGCTGTTTCGCGACGTCCGCAAGGATCGCTAATCCTCAATCCTGATTTGGCAGGAGTACCTACTGAGTACCACGATCTTACAGAAGTATTTAGCAAAGTCAAGGCAAAGTCGCTGCCACCACATCGTGCTTATGACTGTGCCATTGAGCTACTTCCGGGCACGAGTCCCCCACGGGGAAAACTTTTTATTCTGACCGGCCCTGAACGCATCGCCATGAACGAATACATCCAGGAATCCTTAGAGGCCGGTTTGATTCGCCCATCATCATCTCCCGCAGGGGCGGGGTTTTTCTTTGTAGAAAAGAAAGATAAGTCACTCCGTCCCTGTATTGACTATCGTGGGATAAATGGTGTCACTGTTAAAAACCGTTATCCCCTGCCATTAATAGCTTCCGCGTTTGAACTACTAGAGGGCGCCACAGTCTTCACCAAGCTTGATCTCCGCAATGCCTATCATTTAGTGCGGATCAGACAGGGAGATGAATGGAAGACCACTTTCAATACTCCCACTGGCCATTATGAATATTTAGTCATGCCCTTTGGCTTAATCGATGCACCTGCAGTATTTCAGAACCTGATCAATGACGTGTTACGATTTTCTAAATAAGTTTGTGTTTGTGTATCTTGATATTCTGATTTGCCTGATTTGCCAGAGCTACATAGTCGAGTCCTGCATTTGTCTCCAGCCTTCTTTTTCTGACACCCCTGATATACTTATGTCAATCACAGAAAAGAATGTGTTATTAGGGCAGAGAGAATTTAGCAGTGTGTGGGGGTCCGGCACTAGAGGGGCTCGGTTTTCCACAGCTGCATTCACTGCCCTTAAATCCTGCATCATTCGGCAATTTTTCCCATCAGCCTTTTTGACTGGGAAAATAGGAGTGTTGCATGGAGAGTCGGGACACTCCACAATTACTCCAGCTTGCAACAATTCTTCAATAACAGGCTTAATTCCTGCTTCTGCTTTCATTGGATACTGTTTAATACAGGGTCTCCACTGAGATTTTGGTGTGATTTGAACAGGACCTATACAATCAAGTAGCCCCACATCTGTGGGTGAGTGTACCCAAAGTTGTGGTGATACTTTGGAGAGCAATGCTTTTTCCTCCGTTTCCGAGAGAAAAAGAGGAGAAGGATTTAGTTAAGTCTTTTCAGAACTAGTTTCATGCACAACTGGATGGACTGATACTGCAGTGTTTAACAGCTGTCTATAAAAGCCTGTAGATGGACTGAAATCCCATTGTGCACCTGCAGTTTCCCAATCTGTGGCCAATTGCAGATTCAGGACAATCAGTCCCAAGTCCTGCCACTTAGCCCCAGGTGGTTTGCACAACGAGATGTGTGGGGGATAATGACCCCTAAACATTTTAAAGGCGGTTGGTAACAAATCAACTGCACACACAGCAGTAGCAGACCGATCAGTGTAGAATCGCTGAATGTTCTGTGGTCTTGGTGTCATGTTTACAAAATCAGAATCATATCTGGGATCATCAGACTCAGTGTAATTCATTGTGATGTGCAAATCAGGTGCTAGCATGGAATCATGTGGTGTTTCTTCTGTCACATGGGCCTCTGCCTTGTCAATGAACCATTCCTGTTGTTCTGGATCAGCAAGATCCAGAGAATATCACAAAGTAACAGGTGATGTTGCTAGAACATGAGGAGGGGTCACATGGACCACCTTCATGCCATCTGTTGTGGGTAGGACTCCAATTTTCAATTTTGCATCAAATCTCTCCCCAACAAATTGGTTTGGCATGTGGGAGCATAAACTACTGGTTTGAACAGCTCCTGATGTGTTATTGGGTCCACGATGTGCACAGGTTTTAGAATTTTTTCTTCATTCACTAACCCATCGGCAGATTTTACCCAAATGGTTTTATCTGAATATGTGCCTTTGTGTGGCACTGAATTTACAACTGTGCGGCATGCACCTGTGTCACAAAGGAATTCCATGTATTTGCCATTTAAAGTCAGAGTAATCATTGGTTTAAATCTCAGGCCCAGGAGAGAGAAGGCACCACCTATATTTACACAGTTAGTAGGATCATGCTGTGATTGTTTGTCATTTTGGTGTTCCACTGAAGCCTCTACAGGACCTTCTAGCCATTGTGGATATGGAGGTGCTGAAGGACGGACTGGACCACGTTTGTCTGCGCGTAGTGCTTTGGGACAGTCCCGTGCCCAGTGTCCTGGTTCTCCACAATTGTAACACACATCATTTGGTTTGTATGTCCTTGAAGTATCCGGGGGTGGTGCTGATCTGCCCCGGCCTCGCATTTGGTGGCAACCGCAACCGCGAAAACGGCCACGTCCAGGTCCGGTGGGAAAACCACCTTGGAAGTAGATCTCACTGTTACTGTTTAATTTGAGGGACATATCGTCTTTGTTGTAGAATACAGTAACAGAAGGAGTATCTTTCATTTTCTTGGTTTTGTATAATTTTTCAGCATGTCGAGCCCAATCCATAATTCCTGAAACATTCTTTGAGTCCATTTCCACACAGTGTTTAGTAATGTAGAAGCTGATGGCAGGACTTAAATTTTGTATCAGAACTTGCTTCAATTGGTTCTGATATGGTCTGTCCGCATCGTCTGAGTGTGGAATGCCGCTTTGGACTCTGAACACTTTTTCTAAACGGACTAGAAAATCATCTACGTCCTCATCGGATTTCTGTTTTGCTGCAGTTATTTTTTTATAATTTGCTTTTGGCTTGAATTTTGTCTTCATGTTGATCATGACAACAAATTGAGCCTTTAGTGGTTCAGCCATGTCATCGGTATATTGACATACAGTGCCCTGAGCATCACGGCCTGTGTATGTACCTCGGACATGCACCCAATTCCGTCCAAGAGCACATTGAAGGGCTTTCCCAATTTCTTGTCCATTTAATCGGTAGCTTCGAACCAGATCGATGAATTGAACGATCCATTCATCCACATCGACGCTTGGGTCAACGAGGGAACTGGTAGCCTTATGGGCTTCGTCTTTTGTCCAAGGACGAAAGACATATGTGAATGTATTTCCTGCTGTCCCATGGGGATTTGGTACTTGAACCATGGGGTACATGTCATTTAATGATGGATACAAATTTGAATTCGGTGGTGATATGCATTCTGTATAACCTTGTTCTGGGACCCTACCATGCCCATGATACATATTTTCACTTTTTTCCTTTGTCTCTTTTTTTGCTTTGGCTCGCGTGCATTTTGAAGGACCTCCCTGAGGCAACAGCACTTGGCCGTCTCCTCCCGCAGCCTGATCCTGTTGATCAGGCAGGTCCGGCGGCGGTGGGAGGACTTGAGGTAATTGTTGTCGTGGTTGTCTTGGTTTCACCACAGTCTCATTGTCTTCTGTTCTCACAAATAATGTTTGTGTTTGGCTTTTAAATCCTTTGTATTTAATTGCATCCTGCCATTTATTAGCCTGCTCTAACCACTTCTTTGCGCTTTTCAATTCTGTCGGCTTTCGGTCTCTTCTCACTCCCTCCTTCTTTCTTGCTGCTTCCGCGGTTATTTTGTCTACCTGTGTCTCACACTCCAACACAATCAGTTTGCCCTTGAAGTCATGTTTTTTCTTCCATTTTTCCACATATTTCTGTCCTTCTGGATCGCATTTTATCATAAATTTGACATCACCTTCAAGTGAATCATTTTTTTGTGCAACAACAGCAACACGATTGTGTATTCCCCATTTTGGTCGTCTGTGGGTGTGATTCTTAGGGAATCCTAAACAGACAATCTATTTTTCCCCTTTTACTGTTTGGTCAACAGTTTAGCTGGAAAGTATCTTACTTCAACCTCCCGGAGAAGGTGAATGATCTTACCTAATGTATCTTTCCAGTTACATCGTTCAACACAAACAGGTGTGGTGCGAATGAATGATTTCACAATTTACTTCACAGACAGACTCTTCATTTTTGTCCCCTGGAATGGAGGATGTCAGGAGTCCCGGAGGAGCTTCAATTGTTTATCATTCCATTTATACAAGTCACATTCATACAAACCACTTTCACACTGTTAGACGTCTTCTGATTTTACTTTGGTGTTACTTTGATAGTACTTTGATCTTACTTTGGTCTTACTTTGATTGTATAGTGGACTTTTTTGTTCTGACGTGACCCCGTCACGTCTTTAACAGTCACCCCATAGCTGTTTTCTAATTTGACCCTGTCAAATTTGATCTTAGTCCTGACCCTGTCAGATCATAAAGGAATTTACTAATTTGACCCCATCAAATTTGACCTTAGTCCTGACCCTGTCAGACCATAAAAGAATTGACCTTAGTCCTCTGTCTGGTTCGTTGATTTTTTCCTGTTCTGATGTCGTCAATCCAGCGTTGCGGTCGGAGGTTGACTTCTAAATCACCGGCCTGGAGGAGAATTCACTCCCCGGGACTTTCTTTCGGCCTCCCTGTGGAGCCAGCTGTCGACGGGCTTCAGTGTGTCTCCCTCCTTTCCGCAGCGACTGGGTATGCTGACATCCGGGTCACGGCGCCAGGAAATATGTCAAGTTTGACCTCACCTAGACATACAAGAAAGAACTCGGACAGAGAGTTGAGATGTCTTTAGTGAGCTTGGCAAAGGGGAGACATAGCAGAGGTTGCTATGTGCAGTTCTCCAAATGTGTCATTCTGTGCGAGGCCCTTTTATTGTGTAAAAAAACAAAGATAAGGGTGGGGGGCTACATGAGTTCACGGTTACAACATGTGCTATTAGTCATGTGCAGATACATTTGCAATCAACTGAATCATTCTGATCTTAGGTACAGAGTGAGTGGTTTTGCTGAAGCTTGCTAGATGTCAAACTGTAAACAGGCTGACCTGGCTCCTGTTTGTAAACAGTTTGCAGAATTTAAGATACAAAAGGAGCAGATGTAATAAAAGATAATAAATGATAATCATGTTTGTACAGTACATTTTATCTAACACAGACCAGACTCAAAGGGGTGACCCTGTGCTTGGGCCATGATACAGACACAAATTACAGAACAATTCACAAAATGAATATACAGGAAATGCTGTTGGTGCACAGGACAGGAGGGTCACGGCACACTGCGTTTACTAATAAAATGAATTAAAAGAGTAAAACGCGTAAAACAAAACTGTACCAGTATGCTAGACATACGAAAGGGAAAATAAGTGCATCTTAAGTCTGGACTTGAAAATCTCCACAGAATCTGACTGTTTAACTGATGCAGGGAGATCATTCCACAGAACAGGGGCACGATAAGAGAAAGCTCTGTGACCCACAGACGTCTTATTCACCCTAGGGACACAAAGTAGTCCTGCGCCCTGAGAACACAAAGCCCAGGCCGGTACGTAAAGTTTAATTAGGTCAGCTAGGTAGGAAGGTGTCAGTCCGTGAACAGTTTTATAGTAGTAGCAGAACCTTAAAATCTGATCTCACTGGGACAGGAAGCCAGTGAAGAGACACCAAAATGGGTGTTGCTCTTATTTATAAATCTAGGTTTAGCTTATTAGCTGTTGGGGGTTATAAATATCACTCGTTTGAGCATCTGATTCTCCGCTCTGCTCAGGATATTACACATTGCCAAGGTCAGAAGAATAAAAATCAGTCGTATTACTTTGTCACTGTATATAGGTCTCCTGGCCCATATTCTGAATTCTTAGATGAATTTGGTGCGTTCATCTCTAACTTGTCAACTAGTGTAGCTAACATTCTGGTCATTGGTGACTTTAACATTCATATAAATAAGCCTTCTGATCCCCTCTGCAAATCATTTATGGAAATTGTGGATGCATTAGGATTTCGGCAATACATTCGGGATTTGACGCACATTAGTGGAAATACCCTGGATCTGGTTCTTGCACATGGTACTGCTGTCACGAATTTTGACATCATGCCTCTTACATCAGTGGTGTCTGATCACTCACTTACTAAGTTTACAGTTTCGCTGCTTTGTTTAGTGGAACAACAACCTTATATATCACTACGGTGATGTCTTAGCTTCACATTTGACAAATACCCAGTCAGTAGACAGACTTGTGGATAGTTTAAACTCAGTGCTCAAAACTACACTCAACATGATTTCACCACCTGTGTTAAAACCGCGCTCCCCCAAATCACAGTCACCTTGGTTCAGTGATTATCTGCGTGACCTCAAGCATAAAGCAAGAGGTCTAGAACGGAAATGGTGTCCTTCAAAATTAAAAGTATTTCACCTTGCGTATCTTAGACTATAAGCATGCATTATTGGCTACAAAGCGGACTTACTACTCTGATTTGATCAATAAAAACAAGCATAACTCAAAGTTCTTGTTCGACACGGTGGCAACACTTATGCATGGACAACCACCTGTAGTTCGCTCTCCTTTTACAGCACAAGATTTCCTGGATTACTTTGGGAAGAAAATGTTATGTGCCGGACGCGGTCGGAGCACTGACCCAGCGTTTGACAGGACCCAGCATAAAATAAGCAGAGCACGGTTCAAAAGGTAACAGAATTTAATACACATAATAGTGAGTGGAGTGATAAACAACCCAAAAAGTCCGCGGTCTGGTGAGGTGGAAACACGGCGCGCTCTCAGCAGCGCAAACGGTCTGGAGCCACAGCAGTTCGGACCCAGGGACCCCGCCGACACCCCCCAGGCGGCCCCAACAAACAGAGTCTGCGAAGGAAGAAATCATGAAGTGAGTCCAACACTCTCCACACAGCACACAATCAGCAAACACTTCCTGGCTTTAATATAACTCAGCTTCTCACCCTGCAGGCACGGAACAACTCAGTTCAAATCTCCACTGTGTTGAGACTATAGATCTCATCTTGGAGCTCATCCTTTCACTCCCTGAGCCTGTCTGTAGTAGACAGCTCCTCCTGGATGTGTAACATGTCTCCCTCCATTGCTTTAAGCTTCTTATCACTGTCTTTAGCATCATTAACTGCTTCATCTCTGAACATTCACAGCTCTTCCAGTCCTCTCATCTGGTCTTTCATGCGGGCCTGCAGTTTCTTCAAGTGCTATAAGACATTATCGCGATTTTCAGTAGCATCTTCAAGATGGCCTTCAAGCCCTCCCAGATCCAGCTCCCGTTTCTTCTTGACGGAGTGGGCCTGGAAACATTACCTATATACATCCTCCAGCTGAATCTTCATCTCCTCCAGTCGCTGCTCCATGGCACGCTTGGACCTCTCCAAACTATGAACTCTTTCCGAAGTCATCCGTCTCGGTCTTGAGCACTTTATTAAATCGGTCAAGTTCATCTTTCAGGTCTGTAAGAGTCTTTAACTCTCTTGCCAGGGTCAACACTTTTGTCTCCTTCTCCCTGGCCTCCGCTTCGGCACGATCATACTCCTCTGCATATAGAGTAGCAATACGTTTCTCTTTGGCCCACATCTGGTCAGACTTTTTTTGCTTCCTCTCCAGATTGGAGACGATCTGCCGAAGGTGGTCCTGGTCCACCAAGAGGTCATCCATTTCTCTTGCTGCAAACGGATCTCTATCTTATCCAGTTTGTCCATAGGCTGAACTTTTCTACTCCAGCTGCCGCTGAACACCGTCCAAATTCCCATTGGACTCCTTTGAGGCCCTCTTCAGCCCCCTCTACTGACAAGGCCTTCTATCCTGCCTTTGTCTTTCTTTCAGCCAGCTGAGTCTAGAGAGCAAAGACGTACTTCTCTACAGTCTTCTTGCTCTCGTTCTCTTCTTTCAGCTTCTCCCGCAAAATATACCCCTCATCCTCCATGTACCCTAGGCAGATGGAGAAGGAAGTTGTCTACTGGATTTCCTCTTGGAGCAGCTCCTGAATGTCCTGATCCTATACCAACAAAACTGTTTAAGGACCTGTGGCCCACTCTTGGGCTGACTGTGCTGGAAATTATTAATCTTTCTTTAACTTCTGGATCTGTTCCTAAATGTTTCAAATCTGCAGTGATTAAACCATTACTTAAGAAACCCAATCTCGACCCTACTGTATTGACAAACTATCGGCTGATATCAAATCTATCATTTTTCTCTAAAATTCTGTAAAAAGTGGTGTCACGGCAGCTCGTAGACTATCTTACTGAGAATAATCTCTTTGAGCCACTGCAGCCTGCTTTTAGAAAATATCATTCCACAGAGGCGGCTCTCACTAAAGTATTGAATGATCTTCTGCTTACAATGGATTCGGACAGCACTACGGTTCTGTTGCTGTTAGATTTCAGTGCTGCATTTGATACAGTGGATCATCATATTCTACTTGATAGGCTGGAAAATCATTTTGGGATTACTGGGAGTGCCCTTGCATGGCTGACGTCATACTTGACCAGTCGTTCTCACTGTATTTTCTACAGTAACACTACCTCTAACCTTAGTGACATGAAATTTGGGGTTCCAAGACGGGTCTGTCTTAGGCCCCCTGCTTTTCTCCCTTTATATCAAAACAAATCAGATCAATTTTATTTACATAGCGCCAAATCACAACAAACAGTTGCCCCAAGGCGCTTTATATTGTAAGACAAGGCCATACAATAATTACGGAAAAACCCCAACGGTCAAAACGACCCCCTGTGAGCAAGCACTTGGCGACAGTGGGAAGGAAAAACTCCCTTTTAACAGGAAGAAACCTCCAGCAGAACCAGGCTCAGGGAGGGGCAGTCTTCTGCTGGGACTGGTTGGGGCTGAGGGAGAGAACCAGGAAAAAGACATGCTGTGGAGGGGAGCAGAGATCAATCACTAATGATTAAATGCAGAGTGGTGCATACAGAGCAAAAAGAGAAAGAAACACTCAGTGCATCATGGGAACCCCGCAGCAGTCTAAGTCTATAGCAGCATAACTAAGTGATGGTTCAGGGTCACCTGATCCAGCCCTAACTATAAGCTTTAGCAAAAAGGAAAGTTTTAAGCCTAATCTTAAAAGCAGAGAGGGTGTCTGTCTCCCTGATCTGAATTGGGAGCTGGGTCCACAGGAGAGGAGCCTGAAAGCTGAAGGCTCTGCCTCCCATTCTACTCTTACAAACCCTAGGAACTACAAGTAAGCCTGCAGTCTGAAAGCAAAGCGCTCTATTGGGGTGATATGGTACTATGAGGTCCCTAATATAAGATGGGACCTGATTATTCAAAACCTTATAAGTAAGAAGAAGAATTTTAAATTCTATTCTAGAATTAACAGGAAGCCAATGAAGATATATAACACCCCTTGGGCACATATTGCGGCATTTTGGGATTACCTTTCACTGCTATGCAGATGATACTCAGTTATACATGCTGATAACTGCTGGTAATCTCGTTCACATAAAATCCTTAGAAGGTTGCCTTGCAGCAGTCAGAAGTTGGATGTCTAGAAACTTCCTACTTTTAAACTCTGATAAGACTGAAATGATGGTTCTTGGTCCAGTGAGACATTGGCATCAATTTGACCAGTTAATGCTCAGCCTCAGCTCGTGTGTCATACATCACACTGACAAAGTGAGGAACCTTGGGTTAATTTTTAATCATTCGTTGTCCTTTGGCCTCCACATTCGAAATATTACTAGGACTTCTTTCTTCCACCTGCGAAATATCGCGAAGATTCGTCCCATCCTGTCTATGGCTGATGCTGAGACCCTGATCCATGCCTTTATCTCTTCTAGATTGGACTGCAATATTCTATTTTCTGGTTTACCGCAGTCTAGCATTAGGGGTCTCCAACTGGTTCAAAATGCTGCAGCCAGACTTTTGACACGAAGCACAAAGTTCAACCACATTACACCCATTTTGGCATCCCATCACTGGCTTCCTGTCCCAGTGAGATCAGATTTTAAGGTTCTGCTACTAACCTATAAAATTATTCATGGACTGGCACCTCCCTACCTAGCTGACCTAATTAAACCTTACGTACCGGCCCGGGCTTTACATTCTCAGGGTGCAGGACTACTTTGTGTCCCTAAGGTGCATAAGAAGTCTGCGGGTCACAGAGCTTTCTCTTATCGTGCCTCTGTTCTGTGGAATGATCTCCCTGCGTCAATAAAACAGTCATATTCTGTGGAGACTTTCAAGTACAGACTTAAGACACACTTATTTTCCCTTTCATATGTCTAGCATACTTGTACAGTTTTGTTTTATGCTTTTTACTCTTTTAATTCATTTATTAGTAATTGGAGTGGGCTGCGGCCTCAACTTTACCTAAATTCTGGGTCTTTCATTGAAGTTTAGGGCTAGTGGCCGGCGATCACCTTAGTATTTCTCTGTTTTTCTTGTTGTTTAATGCTGGCAAATTATACAGTATTTTTTGTCTTTCTGATGCCTGATTCTGTTTTTTGTCTCTGTTTAAGGTGCATGTTGTGAAAGTGTAGGTACACGGACCCACAACAGGGGGCGCAAATGAACGGACAATGGAGTAGGTCAAATAACAACAATTTACTGTTGCGAATGTGCACAACCAATACAACAGATTACACACTAGACAGGAGTCAAATCACAAAGGTGTCGTGTGGGCAGGCTCGAAGATAGGAGACACCTGTCCAAAGCAGAACCGGAACCACACGATTTCCTCCGCCACCAGACCCCGGGAATACTGGAGCCTCCAAGTCCCGAACTCCCAGGTGGCCACTGCCTCCGCGTGTCAGATCTGGTACTGCTGGCGAGGAACAAAAAGCAGTTAAATGAGGGCGCGTTTGCACCCAGCAATCCGTATGGCAGGAAAGCTACCTCCACCTCTCGTTGGAAAAGTAGTTCACAATACAACGCTCAAGTAACAAAAGGATACTGTCTCACAGTCAGCTGAGGTACGTTACCTTCAAGGTAGAACGATATCTCGGCAAAGAGGTGGAGATGTCGTCTGGCTGATATACCAACACTGATCCTGATGAATGGTGACAGCTGTCAAAGATGATGAGCGTCAGCTGTCACCCTGGCTGCTCCTGTGAGGCGGCAGCGCCCTCTGGTGCCTGGAGCCCGCACTCCAGGCCGGGTGCCCTCTGGTGGTGGTGGGCCAGTAGTACCTCCTCTTCAGCGGCCCACACAACAGGACCCCCCCCTCAACGGGCGCCTCCTGGCGCCCGACCAGGCTTGTCCGGGTGGCGGCGGTAGAAATCGGCCAGGAGGGCTGGGTCCAGGATGAAGCTCCACTTCACCCAGGAGCGTTCTTCAGGTCCGTACCCCTCCCAGTCCACCAAATACTGGAAGCCCTGGCCCATCCTGCGGACATCCAAGAGCCGGCGCACAGTCCAAGCCGGCTCGCCATCGATGATCCGGGCAGGAGGTGGTGCCGGACCCGGAGTGCAGAGGGGTGAGGTGTGATGGGGCTTGATCCTTGACGCATGAAACACGGGATGGATCCGCAGTGAGGCCGGAAGCTGAAGCCTCACTGCGGCGGGACTGATGACCTTGAGGATTTTAAAGGGACCTATGTATCGTTCTTGTAGTTTCGGGGAGGCCACTTGGAGTGGAATGTCCTTGGTTGACAACCACACTTCCTGCCCTGGACGATACGTAGGGGCCGGGGTCCGCCGACAGTCTGCATGGGCCTTTGTCCTCATCCGGGCCTTCAGGAAAGCAGAACGGGCGGCTCGCCACACCCGAGGGCACTTCCGCAGGTGGGCCTGGACCGAGGGCACACCGACCTCTCCCTCAACCACCGGAAACAACGGGGGCTGATACCCTAGACACACCTCAAAAGGGGAGAGGCCGGTGGCTGACGACACTTGGCTGTTGTGGGCATACTCGATCCAGGCCAGATGGGTACTCCAGGCCACCGGGTGCGTGGCTGTCACGCAACGCAGGGTCTGCTCCATCTCTTGGTTGGCCTGTTCTGCTTGCCCGTTGGTTTGGGGATGATACCCGGATGAGAGACTGACCGTGGCCCCCAGTTCCCGACAGAAGCTCCTCCAGACGTGCGAGGAGAACTGGGGACCGCGATCGGAGACGATGTCTGTTGGGATCCCATGCAGCCGGACGACGTGGTGGACCAGGAGGTCCGCTGTCTCCTGGGCCGTTGGGAGCTTCGGGAGGGCCACGAAGTGGGCCGCCTTGGAGAATCGGTCCACTATCGTGAGGATGACGGTGTTGCCCTGGGACGGCGGGAGGCCCGTGACAAAATCCAGGCCGATGTGAGACCAGGGCGATGAGGCACGGGCAGCGGCTGTAGCAATCCCGAAACCTTGCGATGGTCGGCCTTGCCCCTGGCGCAGGTGGTACAGGCCTGGATATAATCCCGGACGTCGGCCTCCAGGGACGCCCACCAGAAGCGCTGCCGGACAACTGCCATGGTTCGTCGCACCCCTGGATGACAGGAGAGCTTAGAGCCGTGACAGAAGTCCAGGACTGCAGCCCTAGCTTCTGGTGGGACGTAAAGTCTATTCTTCGGCCCGGTTCCGGGGTCCGGGCTTCATGCCAGGGCCTCCCGGACGGTTCTCTCTACGTCCCAGGTGAGGGTGGCCACGATAGTGGACTCTGGGATGATGGGTTCCGGTGGATCCGACAACTCCGTTTTGACTTCGTCTTCATGTACCCGGGACAAGGCATCCGATCTCTGGTTTTTGGTCCCGGGATGGTAGGTGATCCGGAAGTCAAAACGGCCGAAGAACAGTGACCAGCGGGCTTGCCTGGGGTTCAGCCGCTTGGCGGTCCTGATATACTCCAGGTTCCGGTGGTCAGTGAAAACCGTGAATGGCACGGACGTTCCCTCCAACAGATGTCTCCACTCTTCAAGGGCCTCTTTCACCGCAAGGTGCTCTCGATTGCCGGCGTCATAGTTCCGTTCGGCCGGGGTCAACCTGCGGGAAAAATAGGCACACGGGTGAAGGACCTTATCGGTCTTCCCGCTCTGGGAGAGCACAGCTCCTGTCCCTGAGTCCGAGGTGTCCACTTCAACCACCAACTGGCGACGAGGATCGGGCTGCACCAGAACAGGTGCAGACGAGAAGCGCCGTTTCAACTCCTTGAACGCGGCATCGCAACGATCCGACCAGGTGAAGGGGACTTTTGGTGAGGTCAGGGCTGTCAGGGGGCTAGCTACCTGACTATAGCCCTTGATAAACCTCCTGTAGAAATTAGCAAAGCCGAGGAACTGTTGCAGCTTCCTACGGCTAGTGGGTTGGGGCCAGTCTCTCACCGCCGCAACCTTGGCCGGATCAGGAGCGACGGAGTTAGGGGAAATGATAAACCCCAGGAAGGACAAAGAAGTGCGGTGAAACTCGCACTTCTCGCCCTTCACAAACAGCCGGTTCTCCAACAACCGCTGCAGGACCTGACGTACATGCCGGACATGAGTCTCAGGATCCGGAGAAAAGATGAGTATATCGTCCAGATATACGAAGACGAATCGGTGCAGGAAGTCCCGCAAGATGTCATTAACTAATGCTTGGAACGTCGCGGGAGCGTTTGTAAGACCGAACGGCATGACCAGGTACTCAAAGTGACCTAACGGGGTGTTAAATGCCGTCTTCCACTCGTCTCCCTTCCGGATCCGAACCAGGTGATACGCATTCCTAAGATCAAGCTTGGTGAATATCTTGGCTCCATGCAGGGGCGTGAAAACAGAATCCAACAAGGGTAAGGGGTATCGGTTACGAACCGTGATTTCATTCAGCCCCCTGTAATCGATGCATGGACGTAGTCCGCCATCCTTTTTCCCCACAAAAAAGAAACCCGCACCCATCGGGGAGGTGGAATTCCGGATCAACCCGGCAGCCAAAGAGTCCCGGATGTAGGTCTCCATTGATTTGCGCTCAGGTCGTGAGAGGTTGTACAGCCTACTGGACGGGAACTCAACGCCTGGAACCAAATCAATGGCACAATCGTACGGGCGGTGCGGGGGAAGGGTGAGCGCCAGATCCTTGCTAAACACCTCCGCAAGGTCATGGTACTGCACCGGCACCGTCCCTAGATTGGGCGGGGCTCTGACCTCCTCCCTGGCCTGGGAACCGGGAGGAACCGAGGAACCTAAACATACCCGATGGCAGGTTTCGCTCCACTGAACCACTACCCCGGACGGCCAATCGATCCGGGGATTGTGTTTCAACATCCAGGGGAACCCTAAAATCACACGGGAGGTGGCCGGAGTCACAAAAAACTCGATCTCCTCCCGGTGATTTCCCGACACCACCAGGGTTACTGGTGGTGTCTTGTGAGTGATTGGAGGGAGTAGGGAGCCATCTAGTGCTCGCACCTGCACAGGCGAGGTAAGCGCCACCAGAGGGAGCCCTGTCTCCCTGGCCCATTTGCTGTCTAGCAAATTCCCTTCAGAGCCCGTGTCCACCAGTGCTGGGGCCTTCAGGGTTAAATCCTCATAAAGGATTGTAACTGGGAGTCGAGTGGCAATGTGGGTGTGTCCCACGTGAATGTCTCGGCCCACCCCTAGCCCAGTCTCTAGGGGTGGGCGTTGGTGTTTAACCGCTCGGGGCAGTCTCTCAATTGATGCTCTATCGAGCCACAAACAAAACACGCCCCGCGGTCCAGCCTCCTCTGTCTACTTGGTGCTCTAAATGTGGCCCTGCTCGTGTCCATAGCTTCGTCAGCAGGGGGAGCTGTAACCACACGAGGCGCAGGGGCCGTGGAGCGTGGGGAGGGCGGAACGCGATCGGAACCGGAAGGGAGAGGGACGGTGCGTGCCCGGCCACGCCCTTCGTCTCATTCCCGACGGCGTTCTTCCAACCGATTGTCTAATCGTATGACGAGATCGATAAGCCCATCTAAATCCCGCGGTTCATCCTTAGCCACCAGGTGCTCCTTTAGAACCAATGACAGTCCGTTTACAAAGGCGGCGCGGAGGGCAGTGCTATTCCAGCCTGACCTCGCAGCCGCGATGCGGAAGTCGACTGCATAGGCAGCTGCGCTCCGGCGCCCCTGTCTCATTGACAGTAGCACGGCCGAAGCGGTCTCTCCTCTATTTGGGTGATCGAACACTGTTCTGAACTCCCTCACAAACCCATCATATGTCTGAAGGAGCCGTGAATTTTGCTCCCAGAGCGCTGTAGCCCAAGCGCGTGCCTCACCACGAAGCAGATTTATCACATAAGCTACTTTGCTAGCATCAGTCGCGTACATGACGGGACGCTGTGCGAAGACGAGCGAACACTGCATAAGGAAATCTGCGCACGTCTCCACACAGCCTCCGTACGGCTCTGGGGGGCTTATGTATGCTTCCGGGGAAGGTGGGAGGGGTCGTTGAACGACCAGTGGAACGTCACTGTTACGCACAGGGTCGACGGGAGGGAGAGCCGCAGCGGCGCCCGGAGGGCGCGCTTCCACCTGCGCGGCGAGAGCCTCCACCCTGCGGTTCAGGAGGACGTTCTGCTCGGTCATCAAATCCAACCGAGTCGTGAAAGCGGTGAGGATCCGCTGCAACTCACCGATCACCCCTCCTGCGGACGCCTGTGCGCCCTGTTCTTCCATTGGCCGTTCAACAGCCAGTTGACGCCCCTCGGGATCCATGACGCTGGCCGAGATATCCTGTTGTGAAAGTGTAGGTACACGGACCCACAACAGGGGGCGCAAATGAACGGACAATGGAGTAGGTCAAATAACAACAATTTACTGTTGCGAATGTGCACAACCAATACAACAGATTACACACTAGACAGGAGTCAAATCACAAAGGTGTCGTGTGGGCAGGCTCGAAGATAGGAGACACCTGTCCAAAGCAGAACCGGAACCACACGATTTCCTCCGCCACCAGACCCCGGGAATACTGGAGCCGCCAAGTCCCGAACTCCCAGGTGGCCACTGCCTCCGCATGTCGGATCTGGTACTGCTGGCGAGGAACAAAAAGCAGTTAAATGAGGGCGCGTTTGCACCCAGCAATCCGTATGACAGGAAAGCTACCTCCACCTCTCGTTGGAAAAGTAGTTCACAATACAACGCTCAAGTAACAAAAGGATACTGTCTCACAGTCAGCTGAGGTACGTTACCTTCAAGGTAGAACGATATCTCGGCAAAGAGGTGGAGATGTCGTCTGGCTGATATACCAACACTGATCCTGATGAATGGTGACAGCTGTCAAAGATGATGAGCGTCAGCTGTCACCCTGGCTGCTCCTGTGAGGCGGCAGCGCCCTCTGGTGCCTGGAGCCCACACTCCAGGCCGGGTGCCCTCTGGTGGTGGTGGGCCAGCAGTACCTCCTCTTCAGCGGCCCACACAACAGTGCAGCTCCATCCAGAGATGGGAGCTGTATTCGTGTTGGCGATCCTCCTGTCCTGTGCGCCAATAGCATTTCTTGTATATTCGTCCAGAATTGCTCTGTGAATTGTTCTGTAAATTATGTTTGCAGCATGGCCCAAGCAGAGGGTCACCCCATTGAGTCTGATCTGCTTGAGGTTTCTTCCTCAGAGGGAGTTTTTCCTAACTACTGTTGCTCTGGGGGTTGGTAAGGTTAGACCTTACCTGTGTGAAGTGTTTTGAGGCAACTTTGTTGTGATTTGGTGCTATATAAATGAAAATAAATCGAAATTGAAATTGGTGTAATGTGGTCGAACTTTCTGCTTCATGTCAAAAGTCTGGCTGCAGCATTTTGACCCAGTCTGTTGTGAAAGTGTAGTGACACGGACCCACAACAGGGGGTGCAAATGAACGGGCAATAGATGAGCCAAAAAGTAACAATTTAATGTTGTGAAATGTGCACAACGAACATACAGACAATCTCAGAATATAATTACAGTCAATCCACAAAGGTGACGTGTGGGCAGGCTCGAGGATAGAAGACGTCTATCCTGAGAAGAGCCGGAACCACACGATTTCCGCCGCCACAGAACCTGGTGAATACTGGAGCCGCCAAGTCCCGAATTCCCAGGTGATCACCGTCCCCGACTGTCGGATCTGGTACTGCTGGCGAGAACAAAGACAGTCAAGTGTGGGTGTGTGTACACCCAGTAACAACAACGGTGGGAATGCCACCTCCACCTCTCACTCAATACGTTGCAGCGATCCCTCAGAGGAAAAAGAGTGCCGTCTTGCACAGCCTCCCCAAACTAAGGACCTGCAAACACTCACAATAAACAGATTCAGGTAAACACAAATGGCTGAGGATATTACCTCTAATGAAGTACGATATCTCGGCGATGAGGTGGAGATGACGTCTGGGTTTTATGGAGTGCGATGATGTAGAATGTGTGACAGCTGTCAGGAATTAATGAGTGACAGCTGTCACTCCCGGCTGTGTCCGTGGCGGCAGCGCCCTCTCGTGCCTGAAGCCCGCACGTCAGGCAGGGCGCCCGTTGGTGGTGGGCCAGCAGTACCTCCTCTTCTGGCGGCCCAAACAACAGTCTAGAAGAGATAAACGCATGAATCAGGGTCTCAGCATCAGCCATAGACAGGATGGGAAAAATCTTCGCTATATTTCGCAGGTGGAAGAAAGCAGTCCTCGTAATATTTCTAATGTGGAGGTCAAAGGACAATGTAGGACCAAAAATTACCCCAAGGTTCCTCACTTTGTCAGTGTGATGTATGACACACGAGCCTAGGCTAAGCATTAACTGGTCAAATTGATGCCGATGTCTCACTGGACCAAGAACCATCATTTCAGTCTTTTCAGAGTTTAAAAGTAGGAAGTTTCTAGACATCCAACTTCTCACTGATGCAAGGTAATCTTTTAAGGATTTTATGTGGATGAGATTACCAGCAGTTATCAGCAAGTATAACTCTCATCTGCATAGCAGTGAAAGGTAATCCCAAAACGCTGCAATATGTGCCCAAGCGGTGCTATATAAAGGGAGGAACACAGGGGGCCTAAGACGGACCCCTGTGGAACCCCAAATGTCATGTTACTAAGGTTAAAGGTAGTGTTATTGTACAAAACACAGTGAGAACGACTGGTCAAGTAGATCAGCATCATCAGTAGCAAGATCTTCACTTAGCCTGGAAAGAGTCTGTTGCTCTATAAAAAAGCCCTCCGTAAAGCTAGGACATCTTACTACTCATCACTAATTGAAGAAAATAAGAACCCCAGGTTTCTTTTCAGCACTGTAGCCAGGCTGACAAAGAGTCAGAGCTCTATTGAGCCGAGTATTCCTTTAACTTTAACTAGTAATGACTTCATGACTTTCTTTGCTAATAAAATTTTAACTATTAGAGAAAAAAATTAATCATACCCATCCCAAAGACATATCGTTATCTTTGGCTGCTTTCAGTGATGCCGGTATTTGGTTAGACTCTTTCTCTCCGATTGTTCTGTCTGAGTTATTTTCATTAGTTACTTCATCCAAACCATCAATATGTTTATTAGACCCCATTCCTACCAGGCTGCTCAAGGAAGCCCTACCATTAATTAATGCTTCGATCTTAAATATGATCAATTTATCTTTATTAGTTGGCTATGTACCACAGGCTTTTAAGGTGGCAGTAATTAAACCATTACTTTAAAAGCCATCACTTGACCCAGCTATCTTAGCTAATTATAGGCCAATCTCCAACCTTCCTTTTCTCTCAAAGGGTAGTTGTAAAACAGCTAACTGATCATCTGCAGAGGAATGGTCTATTTGAAGAGTTTCAGTCAGGTTTTAGAATTCATCATAGTACAGAAACAGCATTAGTGAAGGTTACAAATGATCTTCTTATGGCCTCAGACAGTGGACTCATCTCTGTGCTTGTTCTGTTAGACCTCAGTGCTGCTTTTGATACTGTTGACCATAAAATTTTATTACAGAGATTAGAGCATGCCATAGGTATTAAAGGCACTGCACTGCGGTGGTTTGAATCATATTTATCTAATAGATTACAATTTGTTCATGTAAATGGGGAATCTTCTTCACAGACTAAGGTTAATTATGGAGTTCCACAAGGTTCTGTGCTAGGACCAATTTTATTCACTTTATACATGTTTCCCTTAGGCAGTATTATTAGACAGCATTGCTTAAATTTTCATTGTTACGCAGATGATACCCAGCTTTAGCTATCCATGAAGCCAAAGGACACACACCAATTAGCTAAACTGCAGGATTGTCTTACAGACATAAAGACATGGATGACCTCTAATTTCCTGCTTTTAAACTCAGATAAAACTGAACTTATTGTACTTGGCCCCACAAATCTTAGAAACATGGTGTCTAACCAGATCCTTACTCTGGATGGCATTACCCTGACCTCCAGTAATACTGTGAGAAATCTTGGAGTCATTTTTGATCAGGATATGTCATTCAATGCGCATATTAAACAAATATGTAGGACTGCTTTTTTGCATTTGCGCAATATCTCTAAAATTAGAAAGGTCTTGTCTCAGAGTGATGCTGAAAAACTAATTCATGCATTTGTTTCCTCTAGGCTGGACTATTGTAATTCATTATTATCAGGTTGTCCTAAAAGTTCCCTGAAAAGCCTTCAGTTAATTCAAAATGCTGCAGCTAGAGTACTGACGGGGACTAGAAGGAGAGAGCATATCTCACCCATATTGGCCTCTCTTCATTGGCTTCCTGTTAATTCTAGAATAGAATTTAAAATTCTTCTTCTTACTTATAAGGTTTTGAATAATCAGGTCCCATCTTTTCTTAGGGACCTCATAGTACCATATCACCCCAATAGAGCGCTTCGCTCTCAGACTGCAGGCTTACTTGTAGTTCCTAGGGTTTGTAAGAGTAGAATGGGAGGCAGAGCCTTCAGCTTTCAGGCTCCTCTCCTGTGGAACCAGCTCCCAATTCAGATCAGGGAGACAGACACCCTCTCTACTTTTAAGATTAGGCTTAAAACTTTCCTTTTTGCTAAAGCTTATAGTTAGGGCTGGATCAGGTGACCCTGAACCATCCCTTAGTTATGCTGCTATAGACTTAGACTGCTGGGGGGTTCCCATGATGCACTGAGTGTTTCTTTCTCTTTTTGCTCTGTATGCACCACTCTGCATTTAATCATTAGTGATTGATCTCTGCTCCCCTCCACAGCATGTCTTTTTCCTGGTTCTCTCCCTCAGCCCCAACCAGTCCCAGCAGAAGACTGCCCCTCCCTGAGCCTGGTTCTGCTGGAGGTTTCTTCCTGTTAAAAGGGAGTTTTTCCTTCCCACTGTTGCCAAGTGCTTGCTCACAGGGGGTCGTTTTGACCGTTGGTGTTTTTCTGTAATTATTGTATGGCCTTGCCTTACAATATAAGGCGCCTTGGGGCAACTGTTTGTTGTAATTTGGTGCTATATAAATCAATCAATCAATCAATCAATCAACTTTTTTCTTATATAGCGCCAAATCACAAACAGTTGCCCCAAGGCTCTCCATATTGTAAGGCAAAGCCATACAATAATTATGAATAAAATAAAATAAAATTGATTTGATTTATAAATGCCAGTAACTGCTGGTGATCTCATCCACATAAAATCCTTAGAAGATTGCCTTGCATCAGTGAGAAGCTGGATGTCTCACAATTTCCTACTTTTAAACTCTGATAAGACTGAAATGATGGTTCTTGGTCCAGTGAGACATCAGCATCAACTGGGCTCACGTTTTCTACTTTCTTTTCCCCCTTTTTTTTTTGTTTTTTTACTAATAGCCCAATTTCATAGCCTTAAGAGTGTGCATATCATGAATGCTTGGTCTTGTTGGATTTGTGAGAATCTACTGAATCTACTGGTACCTTGTTTCCCATGTAACAATAAGAAATATACTCAAAACCTGGATTAATCTTTTTAGTCACATAGCACTACTATTATTCTGAACACTACTGTAGTTCTATGCTTTTTACTCTTGTAATTCATTGTATTAGTAAACGGAGCGTGCCACGGCCTCAACTGTATCTAAATTCTGGGTCTTTTAGTGAAGTTTAGGGCTAGTGGCCGGCGATCACCTTAGTATTTCTTCTGTTTTTCTTGTTAATGCTGACAAATTATACTATATTTCTTGTCTTTCTGATGCCTGATTCTGTTTTTTCTGTTTGAGGTGCGGCTCCATCCAGAGATGGGTGTGGTGAAACCCTCCTGTACTGTGCACTAACAGCATTTCCTGTATATTCGTTTTATAATTTATGTCTGTATCAAGGCCCAAGCAGAGGATCACCCCTCAGTCTGGTTTGCTTGAGGTTTCTTCCTTAAATCCTCAGGATTTTTCCTTACCACTGTTGCTCTGGGGGTTGGTAAGGTTAGACCTTACTTGTGTGAAGCATCTTGAGGCAGTTTTGCTGTGGTTTGGCGCTATATAAATGAAATGAAATGAAGCAATGTCCACCAGAGCCCGTGAATTGAATCTTAATTTCTCCTCTGTAAGCAATCTCCAAAGGCATTTGAGAGAATTTGGCAGTACATCCAACCACTCAACTCCAAACCACGTGTAACCAGTCTGGTCTATTTTATGAGATCATGCCTATGTTTCTGATCCAAATCTGAGACTTTAGCTCATGTGCTATGTTTTTATGACCAAGATTAAGGTATTTTATTTATCATGTCGCATGCTTTGTGCCATTCTCTGTGGAGGACGTTGAGGATTTATTCATATTTGGTTTCATAGGAGGGCTGGTACTTATTGGCTTATGTGCTGCCCTGACCTACCAGAAGACTGGCAAGACGGCTGCTGCCAAACCATGACTCCTTGCTTGTCCGTCATGATTAATGATTTGGGCAAGGCGATGAATTCTCAGGCTACGTTAACCTTTGAACTCAGACGCAAACTGGATAACATTGGATAACACCGCTCACGCCACCCCTACTCTCCTCCGGTGGCTGTGCAGTTTTAGCTGCGACAGGTCCCCGTTCCCCCCAAGCTAGCGGCGGCACGACTCCTGTTGCTGCAGCTTTCACACACTCACATCACCTCAATTCGAAAAAGGGACCGTTTCAAGTTTAGTGCACATAAACAATGTCAAATGTATATGTATTGTCTTAATTCTGTCCCATTATTACGGCAAACAAGTAATAATTGTGGACTAATTGTGTAACTTGAGTGTGGACGTAATCTCGTTGTTGTTGCACTTGTAATGACAATGAAGCTCATTCATCCATCCATCCATTTTATTTATCACAAATGATGTTTACTATGACATGTGCTGCTGCCTTTCTTGCCCAGTTGATCCTTGTCGATCTTAATGGAATTGTACCTGGTTAAATAAAGGTTATTTATAACTGCACCAGCCCAGGACCTCCACATCCAGCATGTTCACCTCCAACATCGTCTGAGACCAGCCACCTGGACAGCTGCTGTAACAATCAGTTTGCAGAACCCAAAAATTTCTGCACAAACTGTCAAAAAACGTTTCAGGGAAGCTCATCTGCTGCTCGTTGTCCTCATTGGGGTGTCGACTTGACTGCAGTTTGTGGTCGTAACCGACAAGTGAGAAAATGCTCACATTCTATGGCGTCTGGCTGCTGATCAACTCTATGTGAAGATGTGTCGCACTGTGTGAGGTGAATGGTGGTCATACCAGATACTGACTGGTTTTCTGACCCCCCTCCCCCCCAAATAAAGCAAAACTGCACATTTCAGAGTGGCCTTTTATTGTGGCCAGCCTAAGGCACACCTGTGAAGTAATCATGCTGTTTAATCAGCATCTTAATATGCCACCCTTGTGAGGTGGGACGGATTATCTCAGCAAAGAAGTGCTCACTAACAGATTTAGACAGATTTGTTAATATTTGAGAGAAACAGGTCCTTTGTGTAGGTAGAAACTGTTTTAGGTCTTTTGAGTTCAGCTCATAAAAAATGGGGGTAAAAACAAAAGTGTTGCGTAATATTTTTGTTCAGTGTGGATCAAAAGGGCTTTTCAATGTTAAAATCAAATATCTGATAAATCCAAAATATGGATCAGATGCAGATTAAACTTAGTCTGTTCATTGAGAGTGCCAGGTTGCACCTCATTGTCACAAATGAGAGTGATTGAGACATATTTGCTTGAGATGTAATGCAAATTCTAATCCAATTACATTTGTTCCACAAATCTGATTGGTTAATCGTGTGAGATTTCAGACCGTATAATATCAGGTGTCACTTTGCAACGTACTTGACCATTTCACATTTGGATGTATTACTCCGTGCCCTAAATGGCCGCACGCGCTGCTACGCTATTGTCAATAATGGAGCTGTTAGCAGAGAGCGAGAGAAAGTCGCGTACCGACGATGATGTCGAAATCTGTGAATTTAAGCAACCATACAGAAGCACTGGTATGGATTCTGATACAGAATTACTGTTTCACATTTGATGAATTACTCCACGCCATGACTGCTGTTGCAGCGACACTGCCTCGACGGTAAGCATCGCCGACCAAATGATCCGTTTTACAAGGCTCCACTAACGCGTCGCCGGTAAAGCTCATTTTGCGGCCGTATAACCAGCATGAATGTATGTAAATCAGACACAACAGGGTTATTCCCTAAATATACATCAAATGGACTTTTCAATATCAAATTCAAATGTCCACAAATCCACAATCCGGATCAGATCCAGATCAAACTTTGTCAGGTGATAAAGGATATGATCTGACATAACACTCTCAAATGTTAAAGAAATTTTATCTTTGAGTTATGAATTTTTGAAAATTCAATGTTAAAGGAGAGGGATTTTTCCAAGATTTTTCTTTGCCCTTTGATCCTGAAAATTGAATCAGTTCTTGCCCATCAGGATATGAAATCTCAAAAAAAAAAAAAAAAAAAAAAATTCATGACATATGAAAAATTCCTGTTCAAAAAGAGACAAACATAAACAGGGGTGAAAACATAACCTCCTTAATGCAGATTATTAGTATTGTTGTTTTGAGACTGAACAAACATGATTAATAATAATAATAACCCTTGCTGATATTAATATCACAGCATCAATGAGGATTATCATCATCATTAATCAAACATCTGACTCTTTTTGGTTTCAAAAGGTTTCTCACTAATTTAAAACCAGACATGAGAAAAATCCCCAAATAAACATCAGATTATTTGCTCAGAGAAAATAAACATGAATATTTTCCTGCATGATAAAATCCACATCAGATTCTTCTTTAAAATGCAAAATTTATTTATTTTATTGATGGAAGAAGAGGTTTGCCTGTTGACTGCATTTTAAATAATATGTCTCATAACTGTGAGAAAAACCTGCGACTTATTGACTTTATTACGCAACAGTGGTGAACAGGGTCATGTGACTCTTTGTGCTTCCACCCATCTGCAGAATGACACTTTTACATTTGAAGAGTTCAGATGCAAAATCTAGTATCTCCAAAACCAGAAATTTTTAGTTGAGGCCAACATGTACTTGACTGTCAAGACGACCATCAGTGTGCAAAATACGAAGGAATTTGAACAAACTGATTTCCTTTTATTGATTCAAGTCTGTGCATTTCTGAATATGGTTTCCTTTAAATCTCCATTTCCAGCTGCATTTTTCTCCATTAAAAAAAAAAAAATACTTACTGGGTTTTGCATCTGAACTCCTCATTTTCACCTTGAATGTCTTTCATTCCTGAGCTGCAACATTTTGGACTTTTGGTATTTGGTCTTTTGTCATTACCCATAATTCTATGTTTCACAACACAACAGTGCGTGAAATCGCTGGATGAGTTCGGATTTGGTGCTGTAATTGTTACGCTGTGCGTGTTCCAACAACAACAGACTAAAGAATGATGACCGACTGTTTTCTGACAGTCTGTGAAGATTTGACGAACTTTGGATCGTATTCCTGAAAGATTGGAAATGTTAATGTTGCAAACACAAACCGGAACTCTTCCAGTGATTTCACGCACAGTGTTGCGCAGCAATACGTCGCATTACGTATAACGAGAAAACAGCGCGTGATTATTCCAGATCCTCCGTGACCTTTGCATCACATATCGTGACAGCGAGCGTAAATAAATGAGTTGATCAAATCACTGTTGGATAAAGTAAGTCTCGTCAACCAGTATGTTGCCATCTTCCACAACCATCCTGGCTGCATAGAAAGCAGCGGTGGGCATCGTCCTCTGTGGAGCGGCGGCGCCGTACAGGGCCATCGTACCGTCCCACTCATCATCATCATCATCATCATCCAGCTCCCAGGAATCAAACACGCTGCCCACAGAACTCCCCTGATGGACCTCCAGAGCTACAGACAGAACCTGTCAGAACAAAGTGAACCAGATTTTCAGTTTATTCTCCTGAAAACGTTCCGGCCATCCTCAGCCACCAAACTAAACATGGATGTCAAGTTCTACCTGGAAGGCGTTGTTGAGCTGCTTGTTCACACTCTTGAAGTCCCGTTTGAGCTTCAGCGGGTTTGGTGGGACTCTGGTCTTAGTGCAGTCCTTCACCAGATCATGAGCCATGTTCAACGTGAGGTAGAGGTCCTGGAGAGCCCGGCTCACGGTGCCGGAGGTGTTGCCGGTGTGAACGATGGCCTGAACCAGCTCCTCCAGGGCTCTGGCTCGCTGAGCAACACAGCGGCTGGACTTTTGTTTGCACTTCACTTCATCCAACATCCAGGAAATGCTCTTAGATAAGTTTGAGATTCTTCCGACGTACTCCATGACACGCTGGGGGAAGGAGGGAGAAAAAGAAACCTGATCAATGCTTGTGGAGCTCTGCAGCAGAGCCACATACCCCAAAAGCTGGAGGCTGCAGCCGCTATAATGAGGCGCTACTCGCTGTTCCTTCTGCTCAATGCAGAGGATGGAGGTTTGTGGAGTCAGTCAGTGCAAAAATAATTCATAGTACCTTTAAATGTGAAGTTCATAATTTTATATGGACGCACATTCCTATACCGTCCAGCAGGTGTCGGGGTTTAGCAGGTCTTCCTTTTCATTTAGATTCCAGAACAATACTGAAAACACAGGTGATTCAAAGGTTTCAAAACCTCCCAGTAGTACATGTGTGGAGTTGGCCATCACTAACTCACAGTGCAGAGCAAGCGTTTTGACCACACCCCCAGCCACACCTTCTATCTTTTATTTCTGGTCATATTCTGGTTAAAATCTGTTTATATCCCACTCCCTTGTTTAGTCTACTCCATCCAGCAGGTGGCAGTAAAACAATGTTGCTTTTGTGAATAATCTGGTGCCTGAAAGTTCACCAGATGTGAATCCATAATCTGAATGTTTTTGCGACATCACAGAAGCAAATGGAATCCTGCCAAACAAGTTCTCATCCAGACAGAAACAAGACAAAACACTAAGGAATCCACAGAACAAGCAAAACAACCTTAGTGACATCACAGGGGGCGGGTTTCCTGCAAATGTTTAATTTCCAAAAAATGACGCGGCAGCCACACCCACTCCTCACGCAGACCAATCAGCTGTGCTTACAGCCTCAAATGGGTGGAGTTTAAATTCTGCATATCTCAGACAAACCTTTTTTCTTCTGAGGTTTTATATGAAAGAACAATTCAGATAACTTCAACTTTTTTGATTTTGGTACTATGGTCAAATAAAATGTCCTTTAAAATCACTGTTTGAAATTTTCATATCTCTAAATGAAACCTCAAACAGCACCTATAAAGACCGTCACAGTGGATTTACTTTAGCCTTTTTTTAAACTCAATGTACATTTCACAAAGGCTGTGATGTGAAACATCTTGACTTTTATTTGAACATAAACAGAAATTCAATCAGAAACTATAAAATAACACTCATTTCAAACATTTAATTTATATGGCAGTAGTTTGGATTTCACTAAGTAGTTTTTAAATATATATTTGGGATTCTAATTATTAATAGTTAATTTTTTTTTAAAGTTTTATTTTTTTAAATATGTGATAACTGATAAATTATATTTACCTGCAGAGTGACGGAGCTCCAAGCTGATGATCGAGTTCAGGTGTGAAAGCTAAAAGAAAATGAAAGTGTTTCAGGTTTTTCTGTTCCGCTGTTGAACACGTGGACCAGCCCTGGTGCTGGCAGGCAGGTTGGTGGGCCACACCCACCTACGGACACGGTGGTGATCCCTGAATGAAGTAAAGAAATCATGAAAACAGTTTCAATGTTCCCATGAGAACAAGCTATGAATTCTGGGATCACAGCGTTAGCCATCAAACATTTCAGATTTCAGTCTACAAAATCACATCTGGGACTCACACCACCGGACATCGTCCCAAAACACTTCATTGCTGTCCTGTTACCATGGAAATACTTACCATGACTGCCATGGACCTGCCTCGGTCCTCTTCTCGTTGGCAGTTTCAAATGATCGCGACACTTAAGAGTTCAAAGCTTAAAACAAGATGATTGTGGCAACCAACTCTTGAGACGTCTCCGGTCCCCCTCCCCCGGGCGGACAGATGTCTCCAGTCCTCCCCGATGGCATTTAGCTTGTGGTGTCTTGGTGTGAGGAGGGCATCCTGGGAACCATCCAGAGGAGCAAACTGATTTTCATTGAGACTCGGGATACTGCAGAGACCAGTGTGGTTGTGGAAAAACAGCAGGAAACACGTGACCTAGAGAAAGTTCTGTGGACCAATAAGCAGGTAGGATACAAATGGCTCCTCCATAAAGAACATGTTCTCAACTGACAAATGTTACAACAAAATCCATCCTCACTCCTTCCTCATCTTTGTACAGGCCTGTTTGGGTCTCTGCTCCCTGTGTGAGATCTTCCTCCATTTGAGGACAGCTTCAATGAAATGAACTACCGTCCCATCGCTGTCTTAGCTTCACATTTGGAAAATGTCCAATCAGTAGACAGTCTTGTGGACAGTTTAAACTCAGCGCTCAAAACTACACTCGACATGACTGCACCACCTTAGTTAAAACCACGCCACCCCCACACACACAAAAACACACTTGCCTTGGTTCAATGATCACTTACATGGCCCCAATCATAAGTCTAGAGGTCTATAGAGCAAAAATGGCGCAGTTTAAAACAAGAAGTATTCCACCTCACGTGGCGAGATGCTACTCGAGTATAAGCATTCACGAGTGCCTACAGTGGGTGTCATCACTGACACCTCACCTAGATTTACAGAATTTGATAGTATCTTTCTAGGCATGCTGACAAAACTCATAACATCTACAAAAAGCACAACCTGTTTATTTGATCCTATACCAACAAAACTGTAAGGACCTGTGGCCCACTCTTGGGCTGACTGGGCTGGAAATTATTAATCTGTCATTAACCTTTGGATCTGTTCCCAAATATTTAAAATCTGCAGTGATTAAACCATTACTTAAGAAATCTAATCTTGACCAGAGTGTATTGAAAAACTATAGGCCGATATCAAATCTATCATTTTGCTCTCAAATTCTGGAAAAAGTGGTTTAATGGTAGCTTGTGGACTATCTTACTGAGAATAATCTTAGGTCTGTTTTAGGCCCCCTGCTTTTCTCCCTTTATATAGCACCCCTTGGGCACATATTGCAGCGTTTTGGGATTACCTTTCACTACTATGCTGATGATACTCAGTTATACATGCCGATAACTGCTGGTAATCTCATGCACATAAAATCCTTAGAAGATTGCCTTGCATCAGTGAGAAGCTGGATGTCTAGAAACTTCCTACTTTTAAACTGATAAGACTGAAATGATGGTTCTTGGTCCAATGAGACATCGGCATCAATTTGACCAGTTAACGCTCAGCCTAGGCTCGTGTGTCATACATCATACTGACAAAGTGAGGATCCTTGGAGTAATTTTTGATCCTTCGTTGTCCTTTGACCTCCACATTAGAAATATTCTGAGGACTGCTTTCTTCCACCTGCGAAATACAACGAAGATTCGTCCCATCCCGTCTATGGCTGATGCTGAGACCCTGATCCATGCGTTTAGGGCTCTCCAACTGGTTCAAAATGCTGCTGCCAGACTTTTGATAGGAAGCAGAAAGTTCGACATTTTTAACGTTTACATTTATCACCTGAAAATTTAGCAGGCATACACATATGAGCAGAAATAAGTTTGATTCAACTTTTTTCTTTCTTTCTTTTTTGGTTGAGAGGGGGTTGAATTTTACCTGAAAGAGATTATTATTATTTTAGGAAATTACTGGAAAATAAATATATAAACAAGAGCAATCAGAGATTTCTGACATCCATCAATCTGGATCCGAGTCACCTAAGAAATTCAGTGGAGTCTTCCGTGGTCTAATATCTGTGTCAAATAATTTTTATCAAAATCCGTGCAGTAGTTTTGATGTAATCCTAACAGACAGAAATAAAAAACGCAGATGATTTTATTACGTCCTTAGCGGATGTAATAAAATCATCATGCTGCATTGAAAAGCACTATGTGGTCTTAGTGGAAGGATGAACTTTTTATTTGATTTTAGTTCGTTTATGGTTTGACATACAAAATTAAAAGTTTTGAACAAAACACAGGAAATGCTTTTAGTAAATAATGTGTTCATTCAAAGATAACAGCTGAAGCTATCGGCTGTGTGAACTCAATATGTTGAATTGTAGAAATGTTAAGATGAATCTTTCTAAAGCTTCAATAACTGAACTGAGGTCAGCTGAATCTCCGCCAACATGAAGATCTGCACACAGGAGGTAATTACTCAAAAGATACCAGTGTTTTTTTGTTTTGTTTTTTTCTTACAGCATTTGTTCGGACCGATTCGTTTGTCCAAACCCATTCATGTTGGATTCAGTGGAGGTTTTTTTTTTTCTTCCAAATTCATGTTGGATTCGGTGGAGGGTTTTTTTTTTCTTCCATATTCATGTTGGATTCAGTGGAGGGTTTTTTTTTTTCTTCCATATTCATGTTGGATTCAGTGGAGGGTTTTTTTTTTTTCTTCCATATTCATGTTGGATTCAGTGGAGGGTTTTTTTTTTTCTTCCATATTCATGTTGGATTCAGTGGAGGGTTTTTTTTTTCTTCCATATTCATGTTGGATTCAGTGGAGGTTTTTTTTTTCCTTCCCCATTCATGTTGGATTCGGTGGAGGTTTTTTTTTCCTTCCCCATTCATGTTGGATTCAGTGGAGGGTTTTTTTTTCCTTCCATATTCATGTTGGATTCAGTGGAGGGTTTTTTTTTTCTTCCCCATTCATGTTGGATTCGGTGGAGGGTTTTTTTTTCCTTCCCCATTCATGTTGGATTCGGTGGAGGGTTTTTTTTTCCTTCCCCATTCATGTTGGATTCGGTGGAGGGTTTTTTTTTCCTTCCATATTCATGTTGGATTCGGTGGAGGTTTTTTTTTCCTTCCCCATTCATGTTGGATTCGGTGGAGGGTTTTTTTTCCTTCCCCATTCATGTTGGATTCGGTGGAGGTTTTTTTTTCCTTCCCCATTCATGTTGGATTCGGTGGAGGGTTTTTTTCCCTTCCCCATTCATGTTGGATTCGGTGGAGGGTTTTTTTCCCTTCCCCATTCATGTTGGATTCGGTGGAGGGTTTTTTTCCTTCCCCATTCATGTTGGATTCGGTGGAGGGTTTTTTTTTCCTTCCCCATTCATGTTGGATTCGGTGGAGGGTTTTTTTTTTCCTTCCCCATTCATGTTGGATTCGGTGGAGGGTTTTTTTTTCCTTCCCCATTCATGTTGGATTCGGTGGAGGGTTTTTTTCCTTCCCCATTCATGTTGGATTCGGTGGAGGGTTTTTTTTCCTTCCCCATTCATGTTGGATTCGGTGGAGGGTTTTTTTTCCTTCCCCATTCATGTTGGATTCGGTGGAGGGTTTTTTTTTCCTTCCCCATTCATGTTGGATTCGGTGGAGGGTTTTTTTTTCCTTCCCCATTCATGTTGGATTCGGTGGAGGGTTTTTTTTTCCCTTCCCCATTCATGTTGGATTCGGTGGAGGGTTTTTTTTTCCCTTCCCCATTCATGTTGGATTCGGTGGAGGGTTTTTTTCCTTCCCCATTCATGTTGGATTCGGTGGAGGGGTTTTTTTCCATCCCCATTCATGTTGGATTCGGTGGAGGGTTTTTTTTCCTTCCCCATTCATGTTGGATTCGGTGGAGGTTTTTTTTTCCTTCCCATTCATGTTGGATTCGGTGGAGGGTTTTTTTTTCTTCCCCATTCATGTTGGATTCGGTGGAGGGTTTTTTTTCTTCCCCATTCATGTTGGATTCGGTGGAGGGTTTTTTTTCTTCCAAATTCATGTTGGATTCAGGGGAGGGTTTTTTTTTCTTCCCCATTCATGTTGGATTCAGGGGAGGGTTTTTTTTTCTTCCCCATTCATGTTGGATTCAGGGGAGGGTTTTTTTTTCTTCCCCATTCATGTTGGATTCAGGGGAGGGTTTTTTTTTTTCTTCCAAATTCATGTTGGATTCGGTGGAGGTTTTTTTTTTTCTTCCCCATTCATGTTGGATTCGGTGGAGGTTTTTTTTTTCTTCCCCATTCATGTTGGATTCAGTGGAGGGTTTTTTTTTTTCTTCCAAATTCATGTTGGATTCAGGGGAGGGTTTTTTTTTTCTTCCCCATTCATGTTGGATTCAGTGGAGGGTTTTTCTTTCTTCCCCATTCATGTTGGATTCAGTGGAGGGTTTTTTTTTCTTCCCCATTCATGTTGGATTCAGTGGAGGTTTTTTTTTCTTCCCCATTCATGTTGGATTCAGTGGAGGGTTTTTTTTTCTTCCCCATTCATGTTGGATTCAGTGGAGGGTTTTTTTTTTCTTCCCCATTCATGTTGGATTCAGTGGAGGGTTTTTTTTTTTCTTCCAAATTCATGTTGGATTCAGTGGAGGTTTTTTTTCCCTTCCCCATTCATGTTGGATTCGGTGGAGGGTTTTTTTTTCCTTCCCCATTCATGTTGGATTCGGTGGAGGTTTTTTTTTCCTTCCCCATTCATGTTGGATTCGGTGGAGGGTTTTTTTTTCCTTCCCCATTCATGTTGGATTCGGTGGAGGGTTTTTTTTTCTTCCCCATTCATGTTGGATTCGGTGGAGGGTTTTTTTTCTTCCCCATTCATGTTGGATTCGGTGGAGGGTTTTATTTCTTCCCCATTCATGTTGGATTCGGTGGAGGGTTTTATTTCTTCCCCATTCATGTTGGATTCAGGGGAGGGTTTTTTTTTTCTTCCCCATTCATGTTGGATTCAGGGGAGGGTTTTTTTTTTTCTTCCAAATTCATGTTGGATTCAGGGGAGGGTTTTTTTTTTCTTCCCCATTCATGTTGGATTCAGTGGAGGTTTTTTTTTTTCTTCCACATTCATGTTGGATTCAGTGGAGGGTTTTTTTTTCTCTTCCAAATTCATGTTGGATTCAGGGGAGGGTTTTTTTTTCTCTTCCAAATTCATGTTGGATTCAGGGGAGGGTTTTTTTTTTTCTTCCAAATTCATGTTGGATTCAGTGGAGGGTTTTTCTTTCTTCCAAATTCATGTTGGATTCAGTGGAGGGTTTTTCTTCCCCATTCATGTTGGATTCAGGGGAGGGGTTTTTTTTCTTCCAAATTCATGTTGGATTCGGTGGAGGGTTTTTTTTTCTTCCCCATTCATGTTGGATTCGGTGGAGGGTTTTTTTTCTTCCCCATTCATGTTGGATTCGGTGGAGGGTTTTTTTTTCTTCCCCATTCATGTTGGATTCAGGGGAGGGGTTTTTTTTTCTTCCAAATTCATGTTGGATTCGGTGGAGGGTTTTTTTTTCTTCCCCATTCATGTTGGATTCGGTGGAGGTTTTTTTTCCCCCCAATTCATGTTGGATTCGGTGGAGGTTTTTTTTTCCCCCCAATTCATGTTGGATTCAGTGGAGGGTTTTTTTCCCCCCCCAATTCATGTTGGATTCGGTGGAGGGTTTTCCCCCCCCCAATTCATGTTGGATTCAGTGGAGGTTTTTTTTTCCCCCCAATTCATGTTGGATTCAGTGGAGGTTTTTTTTCCCCCCCAATTCATGTTGGATTCGGTGGAGGGTTTTCCCCCCCCCCCAATTCATGTTGGATTCAGTGGATGTTTTTTTTTTCCCCCCAATTCATGTTGGATTCGGTGGAGGGTTTTCCCCCCCCCCAGTTCATGTTGGATTCAGTGGAGGTTTTTTTTTCCCCCCAATTCATGTTGGATTCGGTGGAGGTTTTTTCCCCCCCCAATTCATGTTGGATTCGGTGGAGGGTTTTTTCCCCCCCCAATTCATGTTGGATTCAGTGGAGGGGTTTTTTTCCCCCCCAATTCATGTTGGATTCAGTGGAGGGGTTTTTTCCCCCCCCAATTCATGTTGGATTCAGTGGAGGGTTTTTTTTCCCCCCCCAATTCATGTTGGATTCGGTGGAGGGTTTTTCCCCCCCCCAATTCATGTTGGATTCAGTGGAGGGTTTTTTTTTCCCCCCAATTCATGTTGGATTCAGTGGAGGTTTTTTTTCCCCCCCAATTCATGTTGGATTCGGTGGAGGGTTTTTCCCCCCCCCCAATTCATGTTGGATTCAGTGGATGTTTTTTTTTCCCCCCAATTCATGTTGGATTCGGTGGAGGGTTTTTCCCCCCCCCAGTTCATGTTGGATTCAGTGGAGGGTTTTTTTTCCCCCCAATTCATGTTGGATTCGGTGGAGGTTTTTCCCCCCCCAATTCATGTTGGATTCGGTGGAGGGTTTTTTTCCCCCCCCAATTCATGTTGGATTCAGTGGAGGGGTTTTTTCCCCCCCCAATTCATGTTGGATTCAGTGGAGGGTTTTTTTTCCCCCCCAATTCATGTTGGATTCAGTGGAGGGTTCCCCCCCCCCCCCCAATTCATGTTGGATTCTGTGGAGGTTCCCCCCCAAATTCATGTTGGATTCAGTGGTGGTTTTTTTTTCTTCACATTGGATTCGTTGGTGGGTTTTTTTCTTCACATTGGATTCCAGGAGCCGGATGGCGTCTCAGCAGCGAAGCTTTTCTGCACTCGTCTTCGTGATGAAGAGTCTTTTGAGGAAGAACAGCTGCAGGCAGCCTGAGGTGACAATAAGGAGGCTCAAAGCCGCCGACCACCACGTGATGTACTGCGAGTTGGACACCAGCAGGTAGTAGTCAGCGCTCTTACTCATCCGTCCCACGCTGTAGTACCGGAACATGTGGAAAACACGGTAGTCGACTCTGTGTGTTGCCTCCTGCAACAAGAAGACAGAGACAGATCATAGTACTGCTACAAACGAAGGACAAACTTCAGTTTCAGACTGGTTGTCTTTGGTACCAGGTCCCTGTGGAGGATCCTTCAGTCCTACTGGAACAACTGTGTGAAACAAAGTTACTCAGTGAGCCTCGGATCACTGACACCAAGAGGGAACATCACTGTGACATTTGGCCATGTGGTGCATTTCTCTGGTCATGATCTAGCACAAAGGCGTCTCAGCGTTCAGGACCGCAGCAAGTGGACAAAGTCAAGGACACGCCCACATCTGGGTCCTTTAGAAACAAGAGGACAGACTGTCATCTGCCATCCAGGAGCCAACGTGTCCTGGAGACTGAAGTGCAGCGATGCGCTGCACCGGTTCATACTCACTGACACTTGGTACCACTACAAGTATTGCTGATACTACAGTTATTACTACCACATTACAGTTTGAGGTGCATCTGCTGAATGTGGGCGGGATCCATGTTTGATGTGTGTCAGCCCCAAAGCATCACCACACAAGCCTCCGTCCACCAGACCAGAGGTCTCATCCAGCTCAGAAGGCAGGTTCCTGCTGTGGGACTCATGTTTCAGACCGGCTGAATCGTCATCATCATTATGACGCTACAATCATTAAAAAAAACATCCTTTAATTACTGTTACAGTGACAGCCAACGCCAACTAAACACCTCAAACGAGAATCAGTCAAAACTAATTCCACCCTTCAATGACCCAAAGATCATCTCCACACACATTTAATTTGTCATGTCATCACACAGGGAGGCGTGGTCTCATAGGCTCCGCCCTCCTGCTGGAGGTAAATATATATGTTTTTAATCACAAACTGTTTATTTTTAAACACTGCAAGTCAAATATATTAAAAAACCTTTAATTACTGCTCAAATCAAGTCTGGGACAATGTCGGTGCTGCGCTTTTCTGGATCCACGACACCACAGGACCACTTTGGGTCGTAAACAGTCACCCTAACCCTAACATGACCAAAACACTGAAGCTGTCGCTTGATCACAGTGTTAGTTATCCACCTCATCCGAGTCTCCACAAGAAACCGTTCACATGATACGAAGTCGTTCCAGTGGTACCCAAAGATGCTCTGAAGAGACCTGGTACCAAAGACATCCAGTCGCCACCTTAGGTCACCGGTTAGAGTCCAAGTCTCACAATCAGACAGTAGGACAGGAAGCACCAGGACCCTAAAGACGTGGACATTCACTTTCTTACAAAGATATTATTGTGACATCTGTCCAGCAACCTCATTACTCCATGAGATCTTCACAGGCGTCTCTCAATCCGAAAGACCAAGGACACAGAGACATGAACATCCCTGCTGAGATCAGTGAAAGTCTCTACAAGTTCGATACCTTCACCACATACAGAGACACTTCTGATGGTCGGGTCCAAGAATGTTGGTCTTGGACCAGGACCATTTCAGACCCAGACACTCTGAATCTTCACTCAGCTTCTCAAGTGCTGCAGTCAGGATTTTAAAGACCTACAGGACTGTGAAAACTGTAGCGCACCGTCTAACTTAAAGGACATCATGATATGATGCTTAAAAAAAAAACATCGCTGGAGTCAGAAGAAGAAAGAGAAAAAAAACTGCTTCATTGGAACTTTGTAGCTCAGTTTCTACAATAATGTTCATCATGAAGTCAAACATTTACTAATTATTTTCACAAGAAATCCTGTTAAATCTGTTCTTAAATCTTTCTGACTGTGAAGAGAAGGACATTTTGCAGAGACTGAGATGTGTAACTAGTTTCATCTGTCTACCTCTATGATGCTCAGCGTGTTGTTCAGGTTCTTCTTGGCTTCTTCTTTCTTCTTCTTGTCTTCCTTTTTTTGCTGGGTGGGGTCCTGGTAGCCGTCGTAATAAACACCGAAGCTCAGGAAGACCTGCATGTTGCCCAACCGATTGTGGAAGTTGCTGAAGCACATCTGATAGAAACCTGATCGGACAAACAACAAACAAGAAAGAGACTTAGACAAACCCCAGGAAGCACAATCCTGTTGTCTAAAAAAACCTGAGGGAGTTTTTTTCCCCGCCCACTGCTGCTAATCTGATGGCTTAAGGGGTGGGTCAGGTTGGACCACACTCTTGTGAAACGCCTTGGGGTGACTTGTGATTTGGCGCTGTACAAATAATTAGGGCCCGAGTAGGTAACGTCCTACGAGGACCCTATTGTAATTGCGCTGTTTATTATTATTATTTTTTATTATTATTATTATTATTGCCACTTTTGAAATTGAAATTTCGGCCTCTTCCCATGCTCAAAAACTCAAACTTTCCAAAGTCGTCCGGCCGGATCCGAAATTCGATATTTTGGGGGCGTCGCACATGGTCGCAGAAAAATCGCGAAATAGCGCCCCCTAGAAATTTTCAAAAACCCCTCCGCATTGGGCTTTTTTCATCGTAGCCTCACGAAATTCGGTACACATATTTACCATGCCAGGATGCACGAAAAAGTCTGTTACTGTCATGGTGAAATATCGACAGGAAGTCAGCCATTTTGATTTTAAGTTTCGATTTTGAGCAAATTTTTGCCATTTTTGGCCATTTCCACTACTTACATTTGAACGAACTCGTCCTAGGGATTTCATCCGATCATCTTCAAATTTGGTCAAAATCATCACAACACAATGGTGATCAAAAGTTATCGAAAGATTCTAATTAAGTCAAAAGGCGTGGCTGCTAGGGGTTGTCAAACTTTGGCGAGCTTTTCGGAGCACGCCATTTCACTTTGAATGGCTGTCACGCCCACATACTTCATCGTAGATCCTTCAAACTTGCTGGACATGATGAGGGCTCTGCCCTGAACGTCTAGATATCTTAAGTTCCCACCTGCGCCATAGCGCCCCCCGGTGGTGGCGGGAAAGGTCCTACTTTTACTTTAAGAGGTCCTCATGTCACATACTTAACCCAATCAACTTCATTCCACTTCGAAAATATGCAGAACAAATTGGTGAACGTAGGCGATGAATGCCGTGAAGTTCCGAGTAACGGTGGCCGTGTGGCGGCGTGACGAATATTGCCCATTCGCCATGAAATTACGTTCTTCCTTTTGACGGCTTTAATTTTGTCACATCATCATGAAAATTGATACACAGGTCGAGCACGACAACCTCTTACAAATTCATAGGGGCGTCGCACATGGGCGGGGCAAAATGCCTCAATAGCGCCCCCTTGAAACTTTCAAAAAACCCTCCCCATAGGGGTTTTTTTTGGAGTAGGGAGATGAAAATTGGTACACGTGTGACTTGCATAGACGTACAAAAAAATCTCTTGCACCATGGGTCTACTCCAAACAGGAAATCGGCCAGTTTGAATTTTCTTCTCATTTTGGCGTGATTTCCACGTTGTATTTGAATGAACTCCTCCTAGGGATTTTGTCCAATGCACTTCAGATTTTTTACACATCACCCAGAGATGATACTGACCAAAAGTTATCGAAAGCTTTTCTTTATGTCGAAGGGTGTGGCCACTATGGCGCTGCCATTTTGACCCTTCGCCATGGAACATTATACTTAAATAGGTACTGATTTCACATACTTAACACCATCAACTTCCTTCCACTTCTAAAACATGCAGAACACCTTGGTGAACGTAGGCGATGATCGCCGTGAACCTACGAGTAACGGCTTCTGTGTGGTGGCGTACCGAATATCGCCCCTTCGCCATGAAATTACGTTCTTCCTTTTGACGGCTTTAATTTTGTCATATCATGAAAATTGATACACAGGTCAAGCATGACAACCTCCTACAATTCATAGGGGCGTCGCCCATGGGCAGGTCAACCCCTCCCCATAGGGGTTTTTTTTGGAGTAGGGAGATGAAAATTGGTATACATGTGTGACTTGCATAGACGTACAAAAAAGTCTCTTGCACCATGAGTCTACTCCAAACAGGAAGTCGGCCATTTTGAATTTTCTTCTCATGTTGAAATGATTTCCACATCTTGTATTTGAACGAACTCCTCGGGATTTTGTCCAATGCACTTCAAATTTCTTTGACAACATCCAAAGATGATACTGACCAAAAGTTATCGAAAGCTTTTCTCTATGTTGAAGGGTGTGGCCGGTATGGTGCCGCCATTTTGACCCTTTGCCATGGAACATCAAGTCATGATAACTCCTTCATGCTTTGCCTGACTGACTTGAAACTTCACATGTATGATGACGGTTGGCCCCTGAACACACCCAACCCCTCTGTTTGTACACTGAGCGCCCCCTAGTGGATGAACAATCAACATGTCATAACTCCTTGATGCATTGTGTGATTTGTTTAAAATTTTAACTGTGTGATGAGTGGTTGCCCCTGCATGCACATACCCACATGTAGTCACAATGGCACCCACTGGCCTGGGTAGGCGGTTGCGCGGAACGAGGGCCCGTATATGACTGCTTGCAGTCCTAGTTGTATTTGAATTCTGAGTAGGGTTGGGTATCGAGAACTGGTTCTTTTCGAGAATCGTTAAGAAATGATTCAATCCACCAACATCAATAGCCTTTTTGCTTAACAATTCCCTTATCGGTCCTTCAGAGCAGCCGTTGTTTTTGAGGGCATTTTATCAGGAAAATGACTTTTTTTTTTAAGGCCCAGTCACACAGCACTTAACGAAGGGCAACGACACCCAAACAAAACAAGAAATCTGGACTTTTATTGACATCATTTAACCTTTGCTTTGTTCCTGCAGCTGGCGCTTCATCAAGATTTTTAAACTGTTCAACAATTCGAACGAATGCCACCGAAAACCTCAGTTCATCCGTATCCGGAAGCAGAGTTGTAGTCTTACACACCTCTCTGCAGCTTCTCTCCCCCTGCCATCCCCTCATTACCCCATCCCCGTAGAGACGGTGCCTGCTCCCAGACCACCAATAACCAGCAAAAATCTATTTAAGCATAAAAATTCAAAAAGAAAAAATAATATAGCACCTTCAACTGCACCACAGACTAAAACAGTTAAATGTGGTCTATTAAACATTAGGTCTCGCTCTTCTAAGTCCCTGTTGGCAAATGATATAATAATTGATCAACATATTGATTTATTCTGCCTAACAGAAACCTGGTTACAGCAGGATGAATATGTTAGTTTAAATGAGTCAACACCCCCGAGTCACACTAACTGTCAGAATGCTCGTAGCACGGGCCGGGGCGGAGGATTAGCAGCAATCTTCCATTCCAGCTTATTAATTAATCAAAAACCCAGACAGAGCTTTAATTCATTTGAAAGCTTGTCTCTTAGTCTTGTCCATCCAAATTGGAAGTCCCAAAAACCAGTTTTATTTGTTATTATCTATCGTCCACCTGGTCGTTACTGTGAGTTTCTCTGTGAATTTTCAGACCTTTTGTCTGACTTAGTGCTTAGCTCAGATAAGATAATTATAGTGGGCGATTTTAACATCCACACAGATGCTGAGAATGACAGCCTCAACACTGCATTTAATCTATTATTAGACTCTATTGGCTTTGCTCAAAAAGTAAATGAGTCCACCCACCACTTTAATCATATCTTAGATCTTGTTCTGACTTATGGTATGGAAATAGAAGACTTAACAGTATTCCCTGAAAACTCCCTTCTGTCTGATCATTTCTTAATAACATTTACATTCACTCTGATGGACTACCCAGCAGTGGGGAATAAGTTTCATTACACTAGAAATCTTTCAGAAAGCGCTGTAACTAGGTTTAAGGATATGATTCCTTCTTTATGTTCTCTAATGCCATATACCAACACAGTGCAGAGTAGCTACCTAAACTCTGTAAGGGAGATAGAGTATCTCGTCAATAGTTTTACATCCTCATTGAAGACAACTTTGGATGCTGTAGCTCCTCTGAAAGAGAGAGCTTTAAATCAGAAGTGTCTGACTCTGTGGTATAACTCACAAACTCGTAGCTTAAAGCAGATAACCCGTAAGTTGGAGAGGAAATGGCGTCTCACTAATTTAGAAGATCTTCACTTAGCCTGGAAAAAGAGTCTGTTGCTCTATAAAAAAGCCCTCCGTAAAGCTAGGACATCTTTCTACTCATCACTAATTGAAGAAAATAAGAACCCCAGGTTTCTTTTCAGCACTGTAGCCAGGCTGACAAAGAGTCAGAGCTCTATTGAGCTGAGTATTCCATTAACTTTAACTAGTAATGACTTCATGACTTTCTTTGCTAACAAAATTTTAACTATTAGAGAAAAAATTACTCATAACCATCCCAAAGACGTATTGTTATCTTTGGCTGCTTTCAGTGATGCCGGTATTTGGTTAGACTCTCTCTCTCTGATTGTTTTGTCTGAGTTATTTTCATTAGTTACTTCATCCAAACCATCAACATGTTTATTAGACCCCATTCCTACCAGGCTGCTCAAGGAAGCCCTACCATTATTTAATGCTTCGATCTTAAATATGATCAATCTATCTTTGTTAGTTGGCTATGTACCACAGGCTTTTAAGGTGGCAGTAATTAAGCCATTACTTAAAAAGCCATCACTTGACCCAGCTATCTTAGCTAATTATAGGCCAATCTCCAACCTTCCTTTTCTCTCAAAAATTCTTGAAAGGGTAGTTGTAAAACAGCTAACTGATCATCTGCAGAGGAATGGTGTATTTGAAGAGTTTCAATCAGGTTTTAGAATTCATCATAGTACAGAAACAGCATTAGTGAAGGTTACAAATGATCTTCTTATGGCCTCGGACAGTGGACTCATCTCTGTGCTTGTTCTGTTAGACCTCAGTGCTGCTTTTGATACTGTTGACCATAAAATTTTATTACAGAGATTAGAGCATGCCATAGGTATTAAAGGCACTGCACTGCGGTGGTTTGAATCATATTTGTCTAATAGATTACAATTTGTTCATGTAAATGGGGAATCTTCTTCACAGACTAAAGTTAATTATGGAGTTCCACAAGGTTCTGTGCTAGGACCAGTTTTATTCACTTTATACATGCTTCCCTTAGGCAGTATTATTAGACGGTATTGCTTAAATTTTCATTGTTACGCAGATGATACCCAGCTTTATCTATCCATGAAGCCAGAGGACACACACCAATTAGCTAAACTGCAGGATTGTCTTACAGACATAAAGACATGGATGACCTCTAATTTCCTGCTTTTAAACTCAGATAAAATTGAAGTTATTGTACTTGGCCCCACAAATCTTAGAAACATGGTGTCTAACCAGATCCTTACTCTGGATGGCATTACCCTGACCTCTAGTAATACTGTGAGAAATCTTGGAGTCATTTTTGATCAGGATATGTCATTCAAAGCGCATATTAAACAAATATGTAGGACTGCTTTTTTGCATTTACGCAATATCTCTAAAATCAGAAAGGTCTTGTCTCAGAGTGATGCTGAAAAACTAATTCATGCATTTATTTCCTCTAGGCTGGACTATTGTAATTCATTATTATCAGGTTGTCCTAAAAGTTCCCTAAAAAGCCTTCAGTTAATTCAAAATGCTGCAGCTAGAGTACTGACGGGGACTAGAAGGAGAGAGCATATCTCACCCATATTGGCCTCTCTTCATTGGCTTCCTGTTAATTCTAGAATAGAATTTAAAATTCTTCTTCTTACTTATAAGGTTTTGAATAATCAGGTCCCATCTTATCTTAGGGACCTCGTAGTACCATATCACCCCAATAGAGCGCTTCGCTCTCAGACTGCAGGCTTACTTGTAGTTCCTAGGGTTTGTAAGAGTAGAATGGGAGGCAGAGCCTTCAGCTTTCAGGCTCCTCTCCTGTGGAACCAGCTCCCAATTCAGATCAGGGAGACAGACACCCTCTCTACTTTTAAGATTAGGCTTAAAACTTTCCTTTTTGCTAAAGCTTATAGTTAGGGCTGGATCAGGTGACCCTGAACCATCCCTTAGTTATGCTGCTATAGACGTAGACTGCTGGGGGGTTCCCATGATGCACTGTTTCTTTCTCTTTTTGCTCTGTATGCACCACTCTGCATTTAATCATTAGTGATCGATCTCTGCTCCCCTCCACAGCATGTCTTTTTCCCGGTTCTCTCCCTCAGCCCCAACCAGTCCCAGCAGAAGACTGCCCCTCCCTGAGCCTGGTTCTGCTGGAGGTTTCTTCCTGTTAAAAGGGAGTTTTTCCTTCCCACTGTAGCCAAGTGCTTGCTCACAGGGGGTCGTTTTGACCGTTGGGGTTTTACATAATTATTGTATGGCCTTGCCTTACAATATAAAGCGCCTTGGGGCAACTGTTTGTTGTGATTTGGCGCTATATAAAAAAAATTGATTGATTGATTGTTTTGCTGTCGTTCTTGATGTTATTTTATTGTTTGCTTAGTTTTTGTAACGTTAGTGTTTAGTTTGACTTTGTTCGACCAGCTGAATGTTTTCATACAGTGCAGAAGCCGGTTTCTGAGCGCTGCTGTGGAGGAGAGATGCAGCTCCTCCGGGGCGGTGCTGGTGTGGGGCTTCTGCCGCTGCGTATGATGGGGCAAGTGCTCCTGCGGTAATGCCGTGGTGCTGGTCAGAGAGAAGAGCCTGCTGGCCCTTTCAGTCTGACAGCTCAAAGGCTTTCAAGAAGTGATCATTGATGGCTTTGTATTTGTTTGCAGCGGGGGGGGAGGCTTTGCAGGAGCGTGATCAGCCTAGTTTTTCCGTGGCGCTATTTTGTATCATCAAAGCAAACTGTGCCTTTATTTGTGCAAACCAGGCAGCAGGTTACAGAAGCGTGACTTTGAGCCATCAAGTATGGAAAAGGTTTCAGCAGGAGCGGATATTCGCGTGTGAACAGCTTTGATCCACAGAGGTGTGACATGAAAACAGAACACCCAGTGTTTGAGTCGTTTTCTGCATCTCTCTCTCTCTCGAATCAAGAGATGGACTGCAGGGGGGTGGGGGGGTGACAGAAGGATTCTGAACTTTACAATCTTATGTTCCCAGCCCTGTCAAAGAAGCAGTGTGTCCTGCTGTACATCTTCAAACCTGAGCCCTGTTTGGTTTACCATTTTGAGAATGAAGCACATTTCTACAACGTAAAAAAACAAAACAAAACAAAAATGAAGGCAGGAGTGCGGCAAGGGCACCTCACAACAGAACGCATACATTAAAAGCAAACATACAGAGCTGCAAGCAAATCTACAAATGCAACGATACACAAAAAACGTAGAGTACACAAGTATTTCGGGTGTACAGACAGCGATTAGAGTTTTGGTATTTGAGAGATGTGAGAAATATTTGGCATGTTTGCTGTGTGTATTGTTTTGGTGGAGTATTTAGCGTGTGTGGTTAGTGTGGTGGTGTAAAAATGAGGCGTCTTATGAATGAAGGAGATGATCCCTCTTTTGTTTTGAAGAACCAGAACAGGTGGATCCACCGACGTGCGCACACATCTCCACAGTGGGTCGGATGACGCACTTCTGTTTGCCGTTTCTCCAGGACTCAGGCACAATGACCTCTGTCCCTCTCTGTCCCAGAGATACAGACATACACTGCCCCAGCAGCAGGTCCAGGCACATTTTGTTTAAGGCGTGGAGATCAACGTTAGCTTTGGTTTCATTTTGTTCATCTTTCGTTCCTTTTGTGCTCTTTGTTCGCAGGCTATTCTGTGATAAAGTTCTTTTGTCCACCTTTTCTCAGCGATTTGTAACTTTTTAAAATTTTTTTTTTTACTTTTTTCCCTTCCTTCAGGATTCATTGTGTGCCATGTGACTGGGCCATTACGTTGATTCCAGACCCTGCAGTGGGTCTGGTATCAAGTGTTCTGCAGTGCAACTCTACTTGAACCAACGAAGCAGTGCTCCAACCCACTGCTTCATTGGTTCTCTGCTTCGCTGCTTTTCAGAAGCAGCAAGTCCGCTTCTTAATCCATCTCAAAGCCATTTTAAAATGTCAATCATGAGTCACTTTTGTGTGGATTAAAGTCACTAACTGGGACTCTTGTCTTGCTGCAGGGAAAAAATGAGAATAGTCCTCTGTTCCATTCGCACAGCTCCAAACGCTGCACCGCTCTCTGCTGAGTCAAGTTAGAGTCCGGTCAGAATAACTTCAAAACGAATCACCGTTTTAAATCAAATGACACCTCTTTCCAAACGTTGGAACACAGACAAACTACAACAGACAGACGTTTTTTCTTCCCCAAATCAGACATCCAACGTTCTTTATAAATTATATTAATGCTGACGTGCAGCCGGCTGAGCTCAGAGGTACGGAGAGACATTCATGCCATTAACGTCTGAAAGGAAATGCTTTTGACAAAAACTACAGATTTTGTTTATTTCTATTTATGTCCACAGATTAGGGATCCAGTGACCAATTTCATATTTATTTACTTTAAGACTCAGTAAAATGTTACTGACACAGAAAACCTGTAAAGTCTACTTTTAGTACACAGAAAATTTAAAAGAGGTATAAATAAGGAATCGATAAGTGGAATCAATAATGACATCAATATTGATAAAATCTTATCAATACCCATCCCTAATTCTGAATTGGAGTGCTGAGTCATGTGTTCGACCGGAGTCGGGGTGCTGAGTCATGTGTTCGACCGGAGTCGGGGTGCTGAGTCATGTGTTCTACCCTGGTTAGAGTGCTGAGTCATGTGTTCTACCCTGGTTAGAGTGCTGAGTCATGTGTTCTACCCTGGTTAGAGTGCTGAGTCATGTGTTCGACCGGAGTCGGGGTGCTGAGTCATGTGTTCTACCCTGGTTAGAGTGCTGAGTCATGTGTTCTACCCTGGTTAGAGTGCTGACTCATGTGTTCTACCCAAATTATTGTGCTGAGTCATGTGTTGACCACGTTTACCTGTCTCTGTCACCTTGAAGTTAATTTGACCTTTTGAATCATCAACAGTTGACAACAACAAACCGCTGGGAGCGTTGACAGAGACAGACAGATGCCTGTCATGGCCGACTCCTGTCACCCATTGGACCTACAGACAGACAGGCAGACAGACAGACAAACGATGCCATCACTAAGTTGAAACAATGTTTACATCATCAACATATTAAAGTACGGCCGTTAAGGACCTGACGTTTTCAGTTGGTGTGTGTTTGTTTGCAGGATCTCAAACAAACTGGTTCCAGTCCAATCTGGTGACAACTCTGATTTTGTGTCCAGAAAAAAAGAGGATTAGATTCTGAAGCAGATGTGACTCTGATTTATCCTTTTAATCTTCAATGATGACGTCATGCTGTATTTTTCCCCACAGTGGGAGAAAAAGTCATTTATTTTTGTGTTATCCTTTGTCAAATTGTGTTATGTATATGTAATATTGTCAAATAAATGGATGCAAATGTATTTACTTGTTTGTACTTAATTGGTATGTTATAATTACAGAAACTTTGGTTATGTTGTAACATCTCAATCTTTCATGTTAGTGGATTTTTTTTAATGTTTGTTTTTCTTTACAGTGTCCAGCACATCAAACTTATTCCTCCATCCAGAGGGACACAGTGAAATTTTATAACATAAGACACGTGTGTATTTTGTCCAACTTTCGGTCCCTCCAGATGTTTATATTTATATATATGGGTGTAATGTTATCTGGAGTAACCTCTGGCTTTTGAATTTTGTGATTCGTCTTCAGTTTGTGCATAAGCAGACTAAATGTGTTCTTTTTATATTCAGTAATTTGCCCAGGAGGTGATTCTCTGAAAATTGCTGGATGTTCCAAAGCGAAAATTAAAAACCCTCGATGGACTTAAGACTGTTGATTCTGGTGTATTGAATATTTATAATCGGTCATTCTGCTCTAAAATTCTGGAAAAAGTGGTTTCACGGCAGCTTGTGGACAATCTTACTGAGAATGATCTTTTTGAGCTACTACAGTCTGCTTTCAGAAAACATCACTCCAAAGAGACAGTGCTTACTAGAGTGGGGAATGATCTTCTGCTCACAATGGATTCGGACACCACAATGGTTTTGGTGCTTTTAGATCTTAGTGCTGCGTTTGATATTGTGGATCATTGTGTTTTACTTGATAGGCTGGAAAATTACTTTGGGATTACTGGGAGTGTCCTTGCTTGGTTGGTGTCATACCTGTCCAGTCGTTCTCATTGTGTTGTGTATAATAACACTATCTCTGGCCTTGGTGACGTGAAATTTGAGGTTCCACAGGGGTCTGTGTTAAGCCCCTTGCTTTTCTCCCTTTATATAGTGGCCCTTGGGCATATTCTGTGGCATTTTGGGATTGCCTTTTATTGCTATGCTGATGATAATTGTAGATGCCGATAATTGCTGGTAATCTTACCCATATAAAATCCTTAGAAGATTGCCTTGTATCTGTGAGAAGCTAGCGGTCTAGTAACTTCCTACTCTTAAACTCTGATAAGACTGAAATGATGGTTCTTGGTCCAGCCAGACACCAGCATCAATTTTACCAGCTGGCACTTAGTTTGGGTTCATGTGTTATACATCATACGGACAAAGTGAGGAACCTTGGGGTACTTTTTGATCCTACATTTGATCCTACATAGTCCTTTGACTTCCACATTAGATATTACGAGGACTGCCTTCTTCCATCCGCGAAACATAGCGAGGAGTCGTCCCGTCCTGTCTACGGCTGATGCTGAGACTTTGATACATTCAATAATCTCTTCCAGATTGGATTATTGTAATGCTTTATTTTTTGGTCTGCTGCAGTCCAGCATTAGGGGTCTTCAATTAGTGCAGAATGCTGCTGCCAGACTTTTGACACAAAGTAGAAAGTTTGACCACATTACACCCATTCTGGCTTCCGGTTTCTGCCAGATCAAAGTCCTGTTGCTGGTCTATAAGGGGGTGTCCTTACCAGATGTCCGAACCACCTCAGCTGGCTCCTTTCAACGTGAAGGAGCAGCGACTCTACACCAAGCTCCCCACAGATGACCGAACTTCTCACCCCATCTCTCGAACTTCTCACCCCAATAGAGCGCTTCGCTCTCAGACTGCAGGCTTACTTGTAGTTCCTAGGGTTTGTAAGAGTAGAATGGGAGGTAGAGCCTTCAGCTTTCAGGCTCCTCTCCTGTGGAACCAGCTCCCAATTCAGATCAGGGAGACAGACACCCTCTCTACTTTTAAGATTAGGCTTAAAACTTTCCTTTTTGCTAAAGCTTATAGTTAGGGCTGGATCAGGTGACCCTGAACCATCCCTTAGTTATGCTGCTATAGACGTAGACTGCTGGGGGGTTCCCATGATGCACTGTTTCTTTCTCTTTTTGCTCTGTATGCACCACTCTGCATTTAATCATTAGTGATCGATCTCTGCTCCCCTCCACAGCATGTCTTTTTCCTGGTTCTCTCCCTCAGCCCCAACCAGTCCCAGCAGAAGACTGCCCTTCCCTGAGCCTGGTTCTGCTGGAGGTTTCTTCCTGTTAAAAGGGAGTTTTTCCTTCCCACTGTAGCCAAGTGCTTGCTCACAGGGGGTCATTTTGACCGTTGGGGTTTTACATAATTATTGTATGGCCTTGCCTTACAATGTAAAGCGCCTTGGGGCAACTGTTTGTTGTGATTTGGCGCTATATAAAAAAAAATTGATTGATTGATCTCTAAAGGAGACACCAGCCACCCTCCTGAGGATGCCCATTTGGCTGCTTGTACCCGCAATCTAGTTATTTCGGTCATGACCCAACCCTCATGACCATAGGTGAGAGTAGGAACAAAGACTGACCAGTAGAAGGAGAGCTTCGCCTTTTGGCTCAGGTCCCATTTCGTCACAACAGCACAGTAGTGCGAATGCAACACCGCCCCTGCTGCACCGATTCTCCAGCCAATCTCACGCTCCACTGTCCCTTCACTCGTGAACAAGACCCCAAGGTACTTTGACTCCTTCATTTTGGGCAAGACCTCATTCCCTACCTGTAGTAGTCAATCCATGGGTTTCCTGCTGAGAACCATGGCCTCAGATTTAGAGGTGCTGATCCTCATCCCAGCCGCTTCACACTCGGCTGTGAACCGATCCAGTGAGTGTTGGAGGTCACAGGCCGATGAAGCCAACAGGACCACATCATCTTCAAAAAGCAGTGATGAGAAACTGAGCCCACCAAACTGGTACCCCGTCCCCCCAAACTACACCTCGATATCCTGCCCATGAATATCACAAACAGGATTGGTGACAAGGTGCAGCCCTGGCGGAGGCCAACCCCCACCGGAAACGAGTCCAACTTACTGCTGAGCACCCGAACACAGCTCTCGCTTTGTGAGTACAGAGACTGGATGGCTCTGAGAAGGGACCCCCTCATTCCATAATCCCGCAGGACCTCCCAGGGTACCCGATCATACACCTTCTCCAAGTCCAAAAAAAAAAAAAAAAAAAAACACATGTAGACTGGGTGGACATACTCCCAGGCCCCCTCCAGGATCCTTGTGAGAGTGAAGAGCTGGTCGGTTGTTCCACGACGGAATCCACACTGTTCCTCTTCAATCAGAGGCTTGACTATCGGCCGAACCCTCCTTTCCAGCACCCTGGAGTAGACTTTACCAGGGAGGCTGAGTAGTGTGATGCCCCTGTAGTTGGCACACACTCTCTGGTCCCCCCTTTAAAATATGGGGACCACCACCCCAGTTTGCCACTCTTTAGCACTGTCCCACACCTCAACACAATGTTGAAGAGACGTCTCATCCCTCCACACCCAGGGCCTTCAGCATTTCCAGATGGATCTCATCAACCCCCGGGGCTTTTCCACTGCGGAGTTGTTTGACTATCTCAGTGACTTCCACCAGGGAAATTGATGATGATCCTTCATCAGCTTCCAGCTCTGCCCCTACTATAGCGGGCAATTGGGTCTGATGCAGGAGTTCCTCAAAGTGTTCCTTCCAATGTCGGATTACATCCTCACTTGAGGTCAACACAGTCCCATCCTTACTGTCCAACGGGTGGCAATGAAAGTCGAGGGCTTCGGCGGACCAGACCCGGGCGGCAGGGGCTAGCTCTACGGGTGTGGAACGTCACCTTGCTGTGGGGAAGGAGCCGGAGCTTGTGCCGGAGGTGGAGCAATACCAGTTAGATCTGGTGGGCCTCACCTCCACACACAGCCTCAGCTCCAGAACCACTTTCCTTGATAAGGGTCGGACCTCATTCTTCTCTGGAGTTGCCCAGGGTGTGAGGCAGGTGTGGGGGTACTCAAGATTCCCTGGCTGAGCGCCACTAGAGTTTACCACGGTAGATGAGAGGGTCGCCTCCCTGCATCAAACAGCAGTTTGGAGTATTTGTATGGGGCTCCAGTCAGGGACTCCATTGTTCTCCTGAGGGACTTCAACGTACATGTGGGCAATGAAGAGAAACCTGGAGAGGCTGACTGGGAGGAACAGCCTCCCTGATTGAAACCCGAATGGTCGTTTATTATTGGACTTCTGTTCAAGTCACGGACTGTCCATAACAAACATCATGTTCCAACATAAGGATACTCATAAGTGTACATGGTACCAAAGCACCCTAGACTGACGATTGATGATTGATTTTGTGATCTTATCATCTGATGTGAGGCCACATGTTCTGGACACTCGGGTGAAGAGAGGGGCAGAGCTGTGAACTGATCACCATCTGGTGGCGAGTTGGATCAGAGGGTGGGGGAGGACTTTAGACAGACCTGGTAAGCCCAAATGGGTAGTGCGGGTGAACTGAGATCATCTAGAGGAGCCCACTGTCCAACAGATCTTCAACTCACACCTCCGGTGCAGCTTTTCTAGCATCCCTGTGGAGGTTGGGTGCATTGAACCAGAATGGACAATGTTCAAAGCTTCCATTGCTGAATCTGCAGCAGGGCGCTGTGGCCTGAAGATATTAGGTGGCTCAATGGGTGGCAACCCTCGAACACTGTGGTGGACACTGGTGGTCAGGGAACCCGTCCGACTGAAGAAGAAGTCCTTACGGGATATTTTATCTCTCAGGACTCCGGAGGCAGTTCCAAGGTACCTACAGGTCCGAAGGGCAGCAGCCAAAGCAGCGGGTGTGGGAGGAATTTGGAGAAACCATGGAGAAGGACTTTTGGTTGGCACCAAGGTGCTTCTGGCGGACCGTGAGGGAGGGAAAAATTTCTTTGTGTTTTTATGAAAGTTTTAAGATTCAAGTGACCCAGCAATTCAAAGACATTTCTCTTGCTGTATTTAAATTGTTGCTTAAATAAATTTATTGTGTCCTCTATGGGTTTTTTGTCCTTTTGTCAGCTATTGTGATTATAGTGTATATGTGATACTTGTAATTGTCTCTCAACAGCCAGAACACTGTTTTAAAGTAATTTGTGTGCTGCTAGTTTTAACAAAAATGTTATGGTCATTAATTAAGATTTCCAAAAGGGAGGACTTTAACATTATCAGCCACTTATAAATCGGTTTTGGTGGAAATATGTTGAAAACTGGTTTAAAAGTGAAAGCTTATTCAACGTCTATAAATAGATGTCTATAAGGTGGAACTGACAGATGTGAAGATGCTAGGATTCTCTTTGGGAGTGACGAGAGTGGACAGGATTAGGAATGAAGATATCAGAGGGACAGCTCAGGTGGGACAGTTTGGAGACAAAGTCAGAGGAGAGACTGAGATGGTTTGGGCATGTGCAGAGGAGGGACCCAGGGTATATAGGGAGAAGGATGCTGAGGATGGCGCCACCAGGCAGGAGGAGAAGGGGGAGGACAAAGAGGAGGTTTATGGATGTGCTGAGGGAGGACATGCAGGTGATTGGTGAGACAAAGGACAACTCAGTTTTCATGCCAGCTTTTACATAATAAATGTGGATGTCTCTCGCAAGTCAGGCTTCCAAATTAAAATTTACTCATTGTACAGGTTAAAAATACCACTATTCAAAATGACGGTTAAAAAAATGTCTAAACCCAAAATGCTGATTAAACGTTTACAAATAGATGGTGGAAGGAAAAAAAAAAAACCACTTTCATTTTTTAACGTTTTCAGGCGGTCGGCCCCATTGAGCCATTTAAACAGCTCAATGGGTGTGGTCGACCACCTGTGCTGTTGCTGCTGTTTTTTGGTGAGGGATGGGGATTTTCAGTCACAGCGCCCCCAACGGAATTACAACAGCAACAAAATCTGGACATATGGCATCTAACCACAACAGATTAGCTCAGATTGTAATTCCATTACCGTAGAATTGCCCGTAAACTTCATTAATTTTAGATAATTAGGCTCTTTTGGTTCTTGTCTCTTTTAGCGACAGACAGACTTGGATTTTGTTCGTCTTAAAATATTTGTTTTTGAAGATTCTGCGACTTATGAATGAAACATTTCGAGTGGCTGTAAAAGAAAAAGACTTTGTGAGGTCGGTGAGTCCAAACAGACCGACAGCTGCAAGCTTTGAAACTTCTTACCATGAAGCTGAGGTAGAACTTCTCTCCGTGGTGAGCAAAGTGCCAGAAACACTCCAACCCTCCGGCAGAAAGAACCACCGAGAAGTCATACTGGTCTGAGCCCCAGAACAGCTCCTGGTCACTGATGTCGGGGTGGAGGCCCGTCTGGGGCCCACTCTGAACCGGACCCAGGACCGCCAGAACTAGAATCCAGAGGAACATGTCTATAGGCGACAGGTGGACGTGGCGCACTCGAGGCACGGGTTAGAAATGATTAACTGAAACGTCGGCGCCATCTGTGGGAAAAGTTTGTGACCTTGACAGGTGGAGTCATCAAAACTCCGCCCACAAGGTTCTGAACAACATCTGACTTTATTCTGTGATTCTGCAAAATAAACAAACTGACAAATATGAAGACAGACAAAACATGTTCTTAAAGCTCACACAATATCTGGAAGTTTTGTTTTCAAAATGCAGCAGCCAGGCTGCAGAAATCAACGAACACGAGTAAAATCAAAGACCGATTGTTTCTGTTGACATGGTGACAGGGTTTGTCTTTCGATGTCTTCAACATTTTCACATCCTGATTGCTGAGAGATCAGGACTTTGGTCCTCATTGGTGACCTTTGATCCTGACCGCCTCTGTAATCCTCACCTTTGATCCTAACTGTGACAATCTTTGATCCTTAGTTTTTTAATCCATCCTAATTCTGGAACTCTTTGACCTTGATCGCTCATCTTTAACTCAAACTTTGGCTCCAACTGTTGACCTTTGATACTGACTGCTCATTGGTGTTGATCAAGACCTTTAAACCTGACCATTTTTTTAATCCAAACTAATTCTGATTTGCAACCTTGATGCCAATAAGTCTTATACAGGTTCTGGGGGTCATTGATGTCAGGTCCTACCCTTTTGTCGATGGTCCTCTTGAACTTTATGTCCCTCAAAAATGCCACTTTGAACAGTTTGTCTTTGTATACAACTTAGGTCTGGATGGGTTATCTTTGATCCTGACCAGTCATCTTTGATCTAAATTTTGATCTTTATCACTGACCTTTGATCCTAACCACTCCTCTTTGATCCTATTTGTGGACTTAGTGATTGGCTCATTCAGGTGTCTTAATACTTTATTGGCTGCAGACCTGAATGAGATAATTGGCTCATGGCAGAGCAGACAGAGATGGAAAATGTGTAGGTTAGATGGTCCATGAGGACCAGGTTTGACTGCGAAGTGGATGTTACATCGGACTCCCCCAGGACACTTAAACTCTTTCTGATTATTTTTCTTTGTGTAGAATATGCAGTAAATCTCAGGATTATAATCATGTGAAAACCAAAGAAGCTGTTCATTTGAAGTTCGGGTTTATTGTTGATTATCTGGAGGTGAATTAAATGAGGCACATTCACATACAACATCTTCAAACCAGATCATTAAAAGAGTTGTATAAAAATAAATAAGTAGTAAGGTGCAATTGGCTACAAACCGTAACAATGTGCCAAAAACGCCAATGAGGAAACCAGCAGGCGTCTAAATCGAGCTGAAGTCCACAAAGCAGCTTTAATGTCGTCCACACAGAACCAGGCTGGAGGGAAATTCGGACTTTATTTGTACATTTAAAGGCGCAAACAGTTAGCGTCCCCATGAGCTAACCAGCATATAGCATTTTTCCAATCACGCCGTCACAGACTGATCCATCTCACACGTGGCTGTTTGATTTTTTTTTTTTAAACTTTAAATCTTTTCACCTTTACTTTCATGAAAGTTACATGTTTTCATTGTAATACTGTTATAAATAATCCACAGCATTAGCCTGGTTATGCTAACAGTACCTACAAAATGCTCCCGTCATTTTCCAAACAGCAGCTAAACCAAAGCTAAGTGAAGCTACGTAAAGCTAACGCTAGCTTTCACATGCTATTAGGGCTACAAACAAATCCAAATGTTTAAAATTTCAGTATTTTTTATGGTAAACTAAAACGTTTAATCAGTTTATCGCTGGCCAGCAACTTTGAGATCTCAAAAAATTTTCCTTGAAATGAGGTGAATCAATAACAGAAAGATAAAAACAAACCCAATCGGCAGATGACGTAACAAGAACAACCCGGACAATCAGCCAATCAGACTAAGAGTTAAAGTGCTAAAAGCAGTAGGGAGGAAAAAAAAAAAAAAACATATCCACTTTTAACCAAATAAAAACATTCAGACATGATGAACCGAAGAACTATGTTTGCATCCCTTTTTGTGAAAAAGAAGAAAGTGCATCAAAGTGAGCAGAAGAGGAGGAACTATATCTGACCCACCCATCATGGCAGATGGTTGGAGAGCAGCGCCTGAGTGGCTTCGGATGGACAGAAAGCGATCCTGAAGAGGATCGAACCCACTGCCTTTGTTGCTGTGACAAGTGTGGAAACCGCATCTCAACTACAAAGAAGAAAGCAAACAAAAAACCCTGACGTCGCATTTCGTCACAGATTTACCTCTGTACAATTTCAAGTCAATGTGACTTTTTCAGACAGGAAAATCTGCAGATTGAAGGAGCTTTTAGCTCGTTGAAGCAAAACCACCAACCACCTGAACTCTACAGCAACTTTAACACAGGGGGGACAATTTATATATATATATATATATATATATATATATATATATATATATATATATATATATAGTAGTGTTCAGAATAATAGTAGTGCTATGTGACTAAAAAGATTAATCCAGGTTTTGAGTATATTTCTTATTGTTACATGGGAAACAAGGTACCAGTAGATTCAGTAGATTCTCACAAATCCAACAAGACCAAGCATTCATGATATGCACACTCTTAAGGCTATGAAATTGGGCTATTAGTAAAAAAAAAAAGTAGAAAAGGGGGTGTTCACAATAATAGTAGTGTGGCATTCAGTCAGTGAGTTTGTCAATTTTGTGGAACAAACAGGTGTGAATCAGGTGTCCCCTATTTAAGGATGAAGCCAGCACCTGTTGAACATGCTTTTCTCTTTGAAAGTCTGAGGAAAATGGGACGTTCAAGATATTGTTCAGAAGAACAGTGTAGTTTGATTAAAAAGTTGACTGGAGAGGGGAAAACTTATACGCAGGTGCAAAAAATTATAGGCTGTTCATCTACAGTGATCTCCAATGCTTTAAAATGGAAAGAAAAAAAAAACACAGACGCGTGGAAGAAAACAGAAAACAACCATCAAAATGGATAGAAGAATAACCAGAATGGCAAAGGCTCACCCATTGATCAGCTCCAGGATGATCAAAGACAGTCTGGAGTTACCTGTAAGTGCTGTGACAGTTAAAAGACGCCTGTGTGAAGCTAATTTATTTGCAAGAATCCCCCGCAAAGTCCCTCTGTTAAATAAAAGACGTGCAGAAGAGGTTACAATTTGCCAAAGAACACATCAACTGACCTAAAGAGAAATGGAGGAATATTTTGTGGACTGATGAGAGTAAAATTGTTCTTTTTGGGTCCAAGAGCCACAGACAGTTTGTGAGACGACCCCCAAACTCTGAATTCAAGTCACAGTTCACAGTGAAGACGGTGAAGCATGGTGGTGCAAGCATCATGATATGGGCATGTTTCTCCTACTATGGTGTTGGGCCTATATATCGCATACCAGGTATCATGGATCAGTTTGGATATGTCAAAATACTTGAAGAGGTCATGTTGCCTTATGCTGAAGAGGACATGCCCTTGAAATGGGTGTTTCAACAAGACAATGACCCCAAGCGCACTAGTAAACGAGCAAAATCTCGGTTCCAAACCAACAAAATTCATGCCTCGCAGATGTGAAGAAATCATGAAAAACTGTGGTTATACAACTAAATACTAGTTTAGTGATTCACAGGATTGATAAAAAAGCAGTTTGAACATAATAGTTTTGAGTTTGTAGCATCAACAGCAGATGCTACTATTATTGTGAACACCCCCTTTTCTACTTTTTTTTTTTTTTTACTAATAGCCCAATTTCATAGCCTTAAGAGTGTGCATATCATGAATGCTTGGTCTTGTTGGATTTGTGAGAATCTACTGGTACCTTGTTTCCCATGTAACAATAAGAAATATACTCAAAACCTGGATTAATCTTTTTAGTCACATAGCACTACTATATATATAAAACACTCTGTACCACTACAAACGGAAAGTTTACGTGACAAAATTCTAATTCACAATTTAAAAAATAAACTTTTTTTTTTAAATCTGAGAATGAAGAAACATTGCGCTGTTGCGTCACTAAAGTTGGAAATTTATCACAAGTCAGGAAGTGACCATCTGCCTATCGGTAGGTTATCGCTACAAGTCACTGTCATAATTATAATCCAATTTGTCACACAGACACCGCTTTTCATTTCAACTGTTGCTTAAATATTGTCACTTTATGACATCACAAAGCTCAGATGAGAATAACAGTTGTCCTGAATGGCATCATTTGTTGTAGGTGGAGCCATCACAGTGCACGTTTTCAGTGCTCATCTACGAGGAAAGTATTAACACGGAAATTTACACAAACCCAAAACAATGGTGAAATTTTTCCTCCAGACTTTGTAGAATATGTGAGACATTCTGAAAATAAAACTAAAAATTGATAAAGTTGTGACTTTTCCTGGAAACAGTGAAAAAGTCATTTTTAGCAGAATTCAAACCTTTCTTTGGTCATAACTTGTTTTTATTCAGAGTAAATTTCCATGTTTGAATGTCGACATGTTGAGCACGAAGCCTGAAGATTCTTCATGAAGACAAACGCGCAGCAGCTTTTGTTCTCTCAGATTCAAAAGCTTTTTTACTGGCTCCACCTACTGACGGAGGTGGGCGGGGTTTAGGTGATGGCCCTGACTGGTTTACCTGAAGTCAGGTTTGAGCTCAGGCAGAGGGTTCAATCCCCAAGTGTCTGAGCAAGAAACCGAAACCAACAGCTCCACCTAGAACGCGACACAAATACGACTTTTTTGTTTTTTTTTAAACACTTTGATCGTTAAATTTGTGGCAGCTGACATACTGACCGACCCTTTATCACGTTATTGTGTTATGTTCACACTGGCTCCGTTTCGCTGAGAGTCTCTGGGCTCAGGCTCCAACCTGAGGCGAGTTGTTGAAGGGACGCGTCTCTGTGATCGTCTCCATCAGTCTGGAGATTAGCAGGCTGTGAAGCCACGCCCTCTTTGAGAGTCAGTCTCCAATCCTCCATTTAGTGCCTGGATGTGCGTGTCTGGAGGCGTGATGTTTGAAGGAGAGTGGTTGGCTGAGGGAGGTGTGGGAGGGGCTTCAGCTGACCTGTTAGTGTCTGAGACTGCATCAGGGGGCGGGGTTGATGAGGTGTGGCTAAAAGTGCTTAAGTTAAAGACATCAAAGGGGATGAGAGATGGTGTTTCATTGGTGAGGTGATGCATGCCATTTGTTTCTTTGACCGAGTGGACGCCGCTGGACGCCGCGCTGTCAGAGTTCGCCATGTGGTCTGTGTGATCACGTGACATCTCAGTGCAGGCGTACGGCTCTGTTACAGACATGTCCGAGTCCAGAGTGTGGTAACGAAAAAGCGGCCGCTCTCTGAGCCGAGACTCTATCGCAAGGGCTTCTGATTGGCTGTCTCCATCCACCGTGGCTCCGCCCCTCAGCTGCCTTCTCTCTGGATTCACCTGTGGAGGAAGCAGACAGCATGAAGCTGTAACGGGCACTGTTCAAATGTTTACAGACACGTGGCCACGCCCTGAAATCTCAGTTCATCAAAAATCATCATGACGACGCCCCAATCGCCTTGACGACGCCGACCTTTAACACAAAGAAATAAACGGTCTACAAAATACCGGTTGTCAAACTAACTCACTGTGCCAGTGTGTGTGTGTATATATATATATATTTATATATTAGGGGTGGGCAAACATAAAAAATCTTAATCGCATTAACTCAATGACTGTGATTAATCGCATGGTATATATGAAACCCAAAAATGAATTCAAAAGCCGCTTAAAAGCACAGTTATTTGAAAATTTAAATGAACATTGCATAAATTTGAAAATGTAAATTTCAACTGAAGCACACTAATGAAATCAAATATAAAACCACTGACAGGTCATTTGTTATCCTGTTTCATATCAAAATAATATTCATGTCCATCACTAAATGTACTAAAACAAATACGTCACAATTGTACACATACCACAATTTGATATGTGTACAATTGTGATGTATTTGTTTTAGTACATTTAGATTTTGTTGTGATTTGGCACTTTATAAGCTGATTAAACTGAATTGAAATTGAACATTTTATTGAGTCTTAAAGTAAATAAATATGAATTTGGTCACTGGATCC
>NC_047110.1:113469803-113585554 GCF_902500255.1 Thalassophryne amazonica | reverse complement strand
CAGCTCACAGTTAGCCATTTGACTGATTGTGGCTGAGATTTCCTTTGGGGATGAAAGTACATGACTTTTATCTAAAAATCATTACAAAGAATGTTCTGAAGTCCTTTTAATGACAGTATAGACAGTTTTAACCCCTTTCCAGCTAATCACATGTTGATCTAGCAATCATTATTTGAAACTTGCAGAGGGTATTTGTGTGACTAGTTTCGATCGTCATTGCAAAATACACATTTGCAGTTATTTTACTGCACATTTGCAGTAAAATATTATTTGCTGCCTCATTAATTAATGCGCAGTTGGTCTGCAATAGAAGCACAATGACCTTCTCAGAAACAATCTGTTGGCTTAATTAAGTTCATTGAAATTAAAATTTGTACCATCTCATTTTTTCTACTCTTACTTACCTTTGTTAGACCAATTAATACTATCTTATTATAACTTAATTATAACTTATTTTGGTCAAATTTGGTCATATTTTGTTCGTTTAGTCCTGATTGAGATCAAATCCATTTCTTGAAAAAAAAGGATCAATTGTGGAGCCATCTACAGGCAAATTGAAGACATAGAATCTATGGGAAGCTACACCTGAAAATGGTTATCAACAGCCAACTGCTCTTTAAGTTGCTGCGTTCAGAAATACAGTGAATTAACTGGGTAAAACCACTGAAAGATACCTAAAACACTCCGTTGTTTGTATTAGTAGTGGTTAATTTCAGAAAGATTATCAAAACTGTACAGCCAGATGCATTCCGGCAAGTTTCGAAAGAATTCTTGATCAACATGTGATTAGCTGGAAAGGGGTTAACACTGTCTATACTGCCATTAAAAGGACTTCAGAACATTCTGTGTGATGATTTTATATAAAAGTCATGTACTTTCATCCCCAAAGGAAATCTCGGCCGCAATCAGTCAAATTGCTTACTAACTGTGGACTGATGGTTTACCACAAACAAAGGGTTAATTTAAAGCATTGTACCCATTTTAAATGATTCTACCTGGTGTTTTCTAATAAAAGACATCTAAAATTGTCAAATGATATACACAGCAACTTATTTTATTAACATCCACTCATGAATAATCACAGCATCAACAAACGTGGGAAAATTCATAATAAAATTTGAGTTCTAAGGGGTTAATATCCCCACAGTAGGATAAATACCACATTAAACCCTAAGAATGTATGTAGTGGTATGCCTTACACCTGAAAGATGGGGTTAATTGATGCTCTGATTACATATTATGCCTCTTTGCCAGGTGAATATATCAAATATTGCAGTACAAAGACATGTTAATGTTTTGGCAAACAGGGGGTTAATCTGCTGCATTGTACACATTTTAATTTAGTACAACCATGATTTTCTAAAAGTAGACATCCATACCCTTTAAATAAAACAGGTCTCATTTTGTTCTACCGCCGGGAAGGGTATCACCCTTTCCTAGCAGTCTTCCTTCAGTGAAGCAGCTTGAGGCGACTTTGTTGTGATTTGGTGCTATATAAATGAATAAATTGAAATTGCTATTCCAGAAATCAGCTTAATTTTTTTTAATATTACTTATTCTGCTGTTAGAGCACAACCCTGGAAACATGGTTTTGCACAGCAGCCCGTGAAGATCAAAAGTCATTTCTTTAAGGACAAGATATAACAACTAAAGGAGTGAGAGCCTGAAGTTCTGACTACATGTGGGACCAGGAGGCCCTCCTGTGTTGTGGCTGATAGGAACACACTGATGGGAGGAAACCAAGCCAAACACACAGGGTGGTTACATTCCAAAAGAGGTCCTCCCTCACAAGTCTGAACCAGAATGATGAGTTCACTTGTGCAGGAGAAGTGATTTTGTGTGAGCAGTTAGTAGGAATCAGTTGTCTCGTGTGTTCTACTGGTCTGAGTGGGATTCTTCACACTCTGTTTCCTTCTCAGTGTTGCTGACGTGGGTGAACTGCTTCAGTGTCCGACTGGCCACCAGGATCCAGGACATCTTCACTGTGGGGAAGCTGATGGCGCTCTGCCTCATCATCATCGTTGGCCTCGTCCAGATCTTCAAGGGTAACGTGCACAGCCTGTGGCTGCAGATTTTCCATCCCTGAAGGTTTTTTTTTTTTAGGACAGTAGGAGACAGGTTTCATCCGAACAGACAGGAGGACCATCAGTCAAATCTCTGTCAGAGCAGAAAACGGGGTCCTTAATCCCCAAGGTGATCCCGGTGTGTGTGTGTGTGTGTGTGTGTTTGTGTGTTTGTGTGTTGTGTGTGTGTGTGTGTGTGTGTGTGTGTGTGTGTGGTGTGTGTGTGTGTGTGTGTGTGTGTGTGTGTGTGTGTGTGTGTGTGTGTGAGAAGCACTTTGAGCATCTGCTTCAGATGGAAAAAGTGCCGTTGCCCTGCACCCCATTTGCTGGAGGGAAGGTTGTTATTGGGATTTAGTCCCAGTTAGTCGCTGCTTAGCGACCGGAGCAGTCAGAGCATCCGAGCTTGGAGCCACTTTTGCAAAGTATTTGTTGTGGTGGTCCGGGCTGCTCTCTGGGACACCCTGACAGTACATCGCAGGTACTGTGAGGTCTGTGTGGGGTCCCTGAGGTCCTCGTTGAACGTCCTGCAGCTCCGACACGTTGAGTGTTTGCGTGGTCCGGGTGTTGATCGGGTCGTGAGGAAACATGTTGACTTTGCTGACGATACTTGAAGAGTAGAACAGCTGAGTGTCGGGTGGCGTGCTGATTCCAAATGCTGTCTCTGTCTTCACCCGGCAGGGAACTACGAGGCGCTGAGTCCTCAGGTGGCCTTCGCCCTGGACCGAGCGCCGTCAGTCGGGCAGATCGCACTTGCTTTCCTGCAGGCTTCTTTTGCCTTCAGTGGCTGGAATTTCCTGAACTATGTGACTGAGGAGGTGGTTGAACCCAGACGGTGAGTTTTCATTGATCTCAGCACCATAATCAATCGTCATCTATCAGTGCTGTGGATTTACAAGTGTTTAGTTTGGATCTCAGCTCGTTTGTCCTCCAGTGTTGGCCTGGATGGTTAAGGCACCGCGTCACAGTTTAGTTTTTCCTGCTGTGATTGGACATTAAATCGTGTTTGGTGTTTGTTGGTGCATTTTGGTTTTGGCTGTGTCATCTGTGCATGCTGCGTCAGGAATCTACCTCGTGCCATCTACATCTCCATTCCACTGGTGACCTTTGTGTACACGCTCACCAACATCGCCTACTTTTCCTCCATGTCGCCCGAGGAGCTGCTCTCATCCAATGCCGTGGCTGTCGTGAGTAACGTGGTCACATGATCGGGGGGATTTCCTGTCAGACTTCTGGTTTATCTTTTAAACCATTGACCTCAACTTTACCCGAACATACAGAGATTGGGAGCGCATCAACCCCTCAAGCAGCAAAGTTACAAACAGCTATGGTATTTTCTGTAAGTTGCTGCAGAGTATTAGTCACATCTCTCTAAACAAGTGTCACAAAAAGGGAAACGTACAAGTTGCACCCGTCTAGAAGTCGCATTTATTATTCCACTAACCGCAAATTAGCAAAGCTAACTTTTCGGTTAGCTGTGCCCACCACTGGTGCTGCCGCAAGAAGTAAATTAATTTGACACTGAATTAGCTAGCAGAAGCTAACGAGTTATTTAATCTTATTGTACAAGGCACAAAACGCAAATAAACTGCTTCTTTGGGGTACCGAACAGATAACCATAGCTGAGGGGTAAACTTACAATATAATTAAACATTTGAAAACTCTTTTTTTGTAAAGATAATAGCTTTACCTTAGCTTAACCTAGCTTAGCCTTTGTTATCCTCTAATATGGAAATTAGTCATCACTTTTATTCAACACTTCTCCTTCTTTTACTGCGGTTGGCATCGAATGTAATGATGCATTACTGCCACCTTCTGTTCCAGAGCATGAACTACAGTGCCGCATTCAGTGTGCAGGAGCAGCTTGTCACACATGTACACAGTGCCATGCTGTGGCCATAGATGATAATGCAATGTTTTTTTTCATATATGTCGAGAAACTCACAACCTGATGTTTTTGAATGTACATAGCAGGACCTCATAATCCCATTTAAAAAAAAAAAAACCTGCAGCTTATAGTTATAATATAAAAATAAACTACAGTGTATATATATATATATATATATATATATATATATATATATATATATATATATATATATATATATATAAGTTAAACTATAACTGATCAATTGACAGGAAGTCCCCCCTCCCATCCATGAAAATAAAAGTATTACGTCAGCAGTTTTTGCTTTTATCAGTCAGAGTTTATACATTAGCAGGTCGTATCAATGTGTTAAATAAATATCTGATCAAAAATGGTTGTTTTTGGACTTAAGGACAAATTTTCAACAAGAAGTAGACACACTGGCTCCAGTGTTCTTTAGTTCGTTATATTTAAGACCTAACTTCTAGTCTGTTGATCACTTTTCTAATGTATGCTTATCAATGTCAAATGAATTGATGATCTGTGATCCTGTGAAGCACCTCGGGGCAACTGACGTTGTGATTTGGCGTGATATAAATGCAGCGTTTCATTGGAATCTGAGGATCCGCTGCTGATCAATAGACAAAGTTGTCGATCGATCAGCCTCCATGGCAGAGGAGGAACTGCGGCGCACCGTCTGTGAGTGTTTATCACTGACTGTGTCTGTGCTGCTGCTCTGCAGACGTTTGGAGAGAAGCTGCTGGGGACGTTCTCTGTCGTCATGCCGATCTCCGTGGCTCTGTCCACCTTCGGAGGGATCAATGGCTACCTGTTCACCTCCTCCAGGTGAGCCACAGCGCGCAACGACAGCAGCGCTCCTTCTCCAACATGGCTGCTAACGCCGTTTGTGTCTGCAGGTTGTGTTTCTCTGGAGCCAGAGAAGGTCACCTGCCGAGCCTGCTGGCCATGATCCACTTCAAAAAGTGCACGCCCATCCCCGCCCTGCTGGTCTGTGTAGGTATTACTGTCGCCACTCCGCCCGCCCACCCAGACACCTGCCTAAAATTTAGGTTACGTGACACAAGTTGACTTGGATCAGGTTCATGTCCTCAAATAACCAGTAAGGGTTGCTAATTTCCAAACATCATACAACCAGTAGGGGGCAGTGATTAACTACATCATAATTCTTACTATTGAGTTTTGGCAAAACTGACCCAGAATGCATTGTGTCATCAACATCCGGGGTTTGTTGTTGTCAGACAGCTGAACATCGGTCACATTCACACAGTGAACTGTTTGGCTTTGCAGCGTCTGGCGTTATGTTTCTACATGCATCTACAAGAACGCCGCACAAGTTTATCCAGTTTTAGAAGGCTGGGATCTCTCGAAGGCTCAGAGAGGACGCGGCAACAACACAGCGGACATATCTGTTGGTGATTTCAAGGGAACATCTAACAACAGGGTTAGCTGTTAGCGGGTTGTGTTAGTGATGTCAACTGGACAGCTAACAGCATGGTTAGCCTGTTACTTGCCAGCGAACAGTTATCATGGCTAGCTGTTAGCTGACTCTGATCTTAGCGGGACGGCGAACAGTTAGCCCAGCTAGCTGTTAGCGATGTCTGTGCTTACCTGCGTATTGATCGTTTTGGGACAAATGAAAGAATCAAGAAGCATAAATGTGATGTTGGCTATCGTTTGTGTAACGACCATCGTGGAACTCATGGAACTTTGTAGTATAGAAGTTTACGAAGACTGAAGCACCATCAGACAGCAGCGCAATATTCTCTGTGGTTGCTATGTGCCACTTCAGAAGAGGTAAAATCAGCAGGATGCGGTTGTGGACATATTTGGACATATTTTTACAGTACAACCAGAAGCCCGGCTCACTACAAATCTCAGCAAAATAAGGGAATAAAAATACTGCGCCCCCTGTGGTGGTTCGTATAATGACTATATGCTATTGGGAAACGTACACCAGCACAAAAATGAATGAATTCTAGCTGAATTGTTAAATTGTTGAGAATTGATCAGTTCTGTGTCAATGAGCAGCCGATGAGATCTAGCTCCAGATGGACGGACACCAGCAGAGGAGAAAGTGGAGAATTTTCCAAACATTTTCTGTAAAAAATCTTCTCTTTATATGCAGTAATTAATTATATTTCTTTTCCTAAGGATGTTTTCAAGTTGTTCCTTATTTGCTGTTTCTTGGTGTTTTTGGTCCAAGTCCTCAGATTGTCTCTGAGCTGGTTGACGTCTGTGTGTGTCGGTGATATTTGTTGTCTCTTGCAGTGCCTGGCCACCATCGTTATCCTTTGCATTGGAGAAACTCACAATCTGATCAACTACGTGTCCTTCATCAACTACCTGTCTTATGGCGTCACTATCGCGGGGCTGTTGTACTACCGCTGGAAGAAGCCCAACCTGTACCGACCCATCAAGGTGACACACAAACCGTCCCTCTACATCTGCAGGTTGGCGGTGCCGTTTTGTCAAGCCATGAACCTTCCGACCTTACCGTCACTCATGTTTAAGAAACGCTGGCTTGACTTGCTTCTACACAGTTCCACAAACGCGAGACTTGACCAAAACGCCCTTGTGAATCAAGGTCCAAAGATCTCAATGTCCCACCAATTGATGTACTGCAGAGTCCACATGAGGGGAAACTCGGTTTGTGGACGGTTCTGGGAATCACTCACTCCCAGACGTAAATCCAAAATAATTCACTGAAGGATTTATTGATGTAAAACAAATAACATAGAAAAGACAAATTCAAAGAAAAACCAAAGTCTGGTTCTCAACCTTCTCTTCTTTAAGTCTTCCTTTATTCAAACCATCCATGTCCATTTCAGCCGTCCCCTCTTTCTCCTCCCATTTCATGTCCAAACCACTTCACTTCACTTAGATGTTTCTCCTGCTGTTCTTCTTCTGATTCTCTTATTGTCTCAGTGTTCTCATTCTCCTTCACTGCTCTGACCTTTAACCCTTGCCTTGCTCCTTGAGCCAAATGACCCTTCTGATCCAGTCTTCCAGATGTTCCATCCAGACTTCACTCTGTGTTTTTTTTCCACGTCCAGCTCTCACTCATCCTAAATCCTGTAAACCCACCTGTCCTTGTCCTGTGCTGGTCCACAGGTGAACCTGCTGGTTCCGGTCTCTTACCTGATGTTCTGGGCTTTGCTGCTGGGTTTCAGTCTTTACTCTGAGCCGGTGGTTTGTGGCGTTGGCCTGGTCATCATGCTCACCGGCGTACCCGTCTACTTCCTGGGTGTTCATTGGAAAGAGAAACCAAAGTGTATCTACAACTTTATTGGTGAGTTTGTGTCTGAAGGAGAACTTTTGTTGTGTTTAAGGAGGAAGTGAGAGTTCAGCGTTCCCATGTTTCCTAAATTTGAAAGTTAAAATCAGTTACACGTCGAGGACACTTCTGCTGCAGCAATTTTGTCCAAGAACCATCTCAAAAACTTAGTTTTGTTAGCGGGTACTTGCACATTTTACAGATGTTCTTAAGTGGAATAAAGTAAAGAATTTATTTTTGAGTCAGCTACGATCTGACTGCCTTATTTAATTTTTTTTTTTTTTATGAGCTATGCTAGTTAGCTTGCTAGCCACCATGGTCGATATTTAAATGATTTTGTGTTGACTTGAATTAAATTAATTTGTCATTAAACGACATTATCTTTCCACTGACTGGAAGCTTTTGAGTAGTTCCTTCTTAAATACAGCACAGTTTTATAAAATATGTTTTTCATTACACTGTTAGCTAATACACTAGCTTTCTCCACGTTGAACAACGAAATCATGAAGAAAAAATTAGAGTATGCTTTCAAATTTATTTTTAAAGTGGCTTTGCTGATATTTGCATCAGAACATTTTATGTAACTAATTGCTTATTCCTCTGTCCGTGTTGCTCAGCGAGCGGACGAGCTGTAACGATAAAATCACGGAATATTTCACTGTTTATTGGTTCTTTCACAGTAGAGATTCAAATTGAGACTTTGCAGGAGGAAATGTGAGTTTGCTGTGATGGAGGTTTTGGACTCTGCACCTGTCTGTGTCTTCTTTCTGCAGAGACGATGACGTTTATGGGCCAGAGGTTGTGTTTCGTGGTTTTCCCTCAGATTGACCCCAGTGAGATGGTCAACCCATCAGAACGGACTGACCGCTCATCCTGCAGGAGCAGTTTGTCTGCACATTAAGACTTTGACCTAAAGATGTGAAGATTTTTGTGTTTTTGTCTTATGGTTGTATATTCCGTCCCTGTCCAGACATGTGATCCTGGCTGGAGAATCGGGTCAAACCTCTGACACTCCGATTGTCCTGCAGCCCTGTGGAAACGCCTGTTTTTGTGCACAGGCCCCCCCTACTTTTTCTTTGACCAAGTCGTCCAGTACAGCAGCCGGATGCCAGCTGGGTTTCCCTGTCTGTCTCCTGACGGTTCTGACTATCAGCTGGTTGAATGTTTGCGGCGTTCTATCACACCTTAAGGCCTTTTCAAACCAAGTCCAAAACAGGCAACAGCGGCCTCTAGTGGCCACAGGGACCTTGCAATTAGCAACAAACCTTAAAACTCACATGCAAACAAAAGGCCTCCCAGCCTGAACAGGTCCAGACTTCACCAACATTCTTATTTAATGTATAACAGTATAATTGCAGATTATTATGTTGAAAACTGTAAATACGGCACAAAATTGGACATTCACTGATCCTCACCTGTCAGAAACCAAAATTTCAGAGCTGAATATGCAGTAGTTTTTACGTTACTAACAGAAATTTTGTAGAGCCATTCACTGACTGACTCTGACCCACTGACTGACTGACTCAGTTTGTGACTAACTGACTGACTCATTCACTGACTGTCTCAGTTACTGACCAACTCATTCACTGACTGACACTGACCCACTGACTGACTGACTCAGTTACTGACCAGCTGACTGAATGACGCATTGACTGACTGACTCAGTTAGTGACCCACTGACAGACTGACTCACTTATTGACCCACTTACTGATTGACTCATGGACTGACTACCTTAATGACTCAATAACTGACATACTGAATCCTTGACTGACTCCCTCACTGACATAGTTACTCAATAACTCACTGACTGACTTACTAAGTGACAAACTGTCTGACTGGCTAACTTACTATTTGACTCACTCACTCACTCACTCTTCTGACTCACTGACCCATTGTCATACTTAGAATCTCACTCACTATCTGACTGAATTATTGAAAACTCATTCGCTGACTGGCTCACTCACTGTCATTGATAGATTCAAGTCTGACTTAATGACTCACTGACTGGCTGACTCACAGTCTGACTTAATGACTCACTGACTGATCCAATCACAACCTGACTTTATGACTCACTGACTGGCTGACTCACAGTCTGACTTAATGACTCACTGACTGATCCACTCACAACCTGACTTTATGACTCACTCACTCACTCACTCACAGTTTGACTTAATGACTCACTCATGGACTCACTGACTGTCTGACTCCATTATGCCTAATATACTTGGACTGCTGCTTGCAGGGAGTAACGTCATTGTTCAGGTGTTGTGTTTTTACTCACGTTTCTTTTGTTGTTAACTTGATTACTTAAAAACTAACTCAGTTTCATAAATCTTATAGATTTGGAGGAGATGTTCACTGTTTGACAGCTGCACCGTGTGCGCTATGTTTCTTTCTGTTAGCGATCTCATCCACGCGACTTCATGGTGAAATGTTTCCCAGCCAAACAAGACGAGCAGTTGACTGAGAGCCTACAGACATATTTGTGATCAGTTATTTCATACATTGATGAGTGTATTAAAGAATAATTTTACATTTTTTAGAACTCGTATTAAAACGTTGCTAGTTATGAAGTCACTGAGCGGCCATCATGGACGTTGCCTGAACCTCTGCGGAAACCTTCTGGTCTCTGGACCCAACAGTCACGCCTTCAGTGTCACATGACCTGCCCTAGCAACCGCTACTTTCTGTTCCAGACAAACATTTGATCTAGCGGTGATAAATCATGGCATCGATGGTGAAGCAGCTTCAGAAAGAAGAAAATCTCATTTTAAAAAAATCAGTGACGCTTCTCTGCAGAAGACTTTGGCTAAGTACAGTTCCGTGACTGTGACCTTTGACCTTTTGACCATCATGTCGGTGGGCTTCTTGGGGTCACCGTATCCAAAACTCCCACATCATGTTTGGTGACAATTCAGGCACTTGGAAAGAAAATACTGCATCTTTAAAAAGTGCGCCCCAGTGACATTGACCTTTTGACCCCATAATCAATATGCTTCATGGGGTAACTATGCATCATTTATTTGCCAGGTTTGGGGACAATCAGGTCAACAGAGCTGAAGTAATCTTACTCAGACTTGAACCTGATCTCATTCTAATTTTTGTTTTTGAAAAAGAAAACTGACTTAAGCTAAGCTTAGGGTTCTTCCTGAACACACAAACCTCAGACTCACCAACACTGTACGTAGTTGTAATGGGACCATTTGTGGAGGCGGGGCTTCCGGGATGATGTCATGTGATGGCTGCAGACGTTTGGACTTGGTGTGGACAGGCCGTGAGACGATTCTCTGTTCTTCCTGATTAACATAATTAGACTTTCATGTTTTTTGTGTCTTTGTGACTTTGCACAGAAGTGTGTGAGAAACACCTGCTGTTCTGCTCGCTGCCTTGCGATGGCGCCAGACTCGTATCCCTGAGACTAAAGAGTAACTCGAGTTATTAACTAACTAGTTGACTGCTGCGACTCGCCTCCATCCACACGCTCCTCAATCATTTACGAAGTGATCAGAACACTGAGGGGAAACCCGCCGCGCCGTCACTGTTCAGTTTTTTTGTTTGTTTTTTGTAAGATAAAATAATAATAACAGAAAATGTTTGAATGTGACAAACGTCGGGGCTCCAGATTTTATCAGATTATGATCCAGAACTGAAGCCACATTCTGGGTGAACACTGATTTTATGATTCAGTTTGACACCTAAACCACTAAAGTGGTTCAGAGTCCACTTAAAACACACACACACAAAACTACATTAATTAGCATGTTACACACGTGTGTGTGAGGAGGAGTCATGAGCTCGCCTCAAAAAAGGTCCTCAGTGGCTGATGTGGCATCTTTATGACATCATTAAAGACTGGGAATTAATAAAGTGTTAACAAACTGCTGCTGTGTGTGTGAGAACTGCAGTGACTACTGACACCATCTGGCTGTTTGGTGGAAGTGCACCTGAAACATATGTCACTTTGACTTGTATCAAAGTGTGTTTGTTGTGTCACATTTCAACTTTAAATCAATGAATTTTGAAAAAGAATTAACATTTAGGAATTACAGCCTTTTTTTTTCAACAGTGGCACAGAGAAAAGTACTCATTCAAGCAAAAAAATTTAGGCTTGAGTCTCCCATGTGCCTTCTGGGAAACTCACTGAAATTTGTCATTTTTAAGAAATGTGTTTGTCCATTGTAAATCAAATGCTGCACAAAGCAGAGTTTGTCTTTCAGAGTGTTTTGGTGGCTTCTGTCACTTGTCTCCTCCGTGTACACGCAGTTTTTGGGAACTGTATACTCCACATTGATTTACCTCACGAGACCGTTCTGTGTGTATTTTGTTAAAGACTGATGAACAATAAAGTTCCAGACACATTCAGTGACTTGGAAAAGTTCATGTGTTCATCTGAGTTGTCCAAAGAAAATGCTTGTAAAAGTGATGATTTGTATTAAAAATAATCCTCATATTTAGTTTGTCACTGCTTTGAAAATGGAGGGATGTATATAAAAATATCTAATTTCTAAATGGTTAATATCTTACTGTTTGCAACACGACAGAGGTTTCAGTGACATCTAGTGGTGATGTTTCAAATTACCACCAATCCAGTACCAGACCCTCACCCCTCTATTTCCAAACTCGCGCTCTTACGACAAGGCTGACGAACACCGACTAGGTAAGTGACATTAATCTGTGACACTGATCGTAAACATTAGCCATTAGCAAGCTAGCCAGTTTTGCTAACGGATCGCAATGTCTTCTGCAGTTCTTTCCGTTAGCCATCGAGCCTCGGCATGCTCTGATCACCGATAATCAATCAATCTATCAATTTTTTTATATAGCGCCAAATCACAACAAACAGTTGCCCCAAGGCGCCTTATATTGTAAGGCAAGGCCATACAATAATTACGTAAAAACCCCAACAGTCAAAACGACCCCCTGTGAGCAAGCACTTGGCTACAGTGGGAAGGAAAAACTCCCTTTTAACAGGAAGAAACCTCCAGCAGAACCAGGCTCAGGGAGGGGCAGTCTTCTGCTGGGACTGGTTGGGGCTGAGGGAGAGAACCAGGAAAAAGACATACTGTGGAGGGGAGCAGAGATCAATCACTAATGATTAAATGCAGAGTGGTGCATACAGAGCAAAAAGAGAAAGAAACAGTGCATCATGGGAACCCCCCAGCAGTCTACGTCTATAGCAGCATAACTAAGGGATGGTTCAGGGTCACCTGATCCAGCCCTAACTATAAGCTTTAGCAAAAAGGAAAGTTTTAAGCCTAATCTTAAAAGTAGAGAGGGTGTCTGTCTCCCTGATCTGAATTGGGAGCTGGTTCCACAGGAGAGGAGCCTGAAAGCTGAAGGCTCTGCCTCCCATTCTACTCTTACAAACCCTAGGAACTACAAGTAAGCCTGCAGTCTGAGAGCGAAGCGCTCTATTGGGGTGATATGGTACTACGAGGTCCCTAAGATAAGATGGGACCTGATTATTCAAAACATTATAAGTAAGAAGAAGAATTTTAAATTCTATTCTAGAATTAACAGGAAGCCAATGAAGAGAGGCCAATATGGGTGAGATATGCTCTCTCCTTCTAGTCCCGGTCAGTACTCTAGCTGCAGCATTTTGAATTAACTGAAGGCTTTTTAGGGAACTTTTAGGACAACCTGATAAAAATGAATTACAATAGTCCAGCCTAGAGGAAATAAATGCATGAATTAGTTTTTCAGCATCACTCTGAGACAAGACCTTTCTGATTTTAGAGATATTGCGTAAATGCAAAAAAGCAGTCCTACATATTTGTTTAATATGCGCTTTGAATGACATATCCTGATCAAAAATGACTCCAAGATTTCTCACAGTATTACTAGAGGTCAGGGTAATGCCATCCAGAGTAAGGATCTGGTTAGACACCATGTTTCTAAGATTTGTGGGGCCAAGTACAATAACTTCAGTTTTATCTGAGTTTAAAAGCAGGAAATTAGAGGTCATCCATGTCTTTATGTCTGTAAGACAATCCTGCAGTTTAGCTAATTGGTGTGTGTCCTCTGGCTTCATGGATAGATAAAGCTGGGTATCATCTGCGTAACAATGAAAATTTAAGCAATACCGTCTAATAATACTGCCTAAGGGAAGCATGTATAAAGTGAATAAAATTGGTCCTAGCACAGAACCTTGTGGAACTCCATAATTAACTTTAGTCTGTGAAGAAGATTCCCCATTTACATGAACAAATTGTAATCTATTAGACAAATATTGTTGGGAAGGTGTCGTAGCACGGACCCACAACAGGGGGCGCAAAGGAACGGACAATGAGTAAGCCAAAAGGTAACAATTTAATGTTGTGACAATACACAACTAAATACACAAAATCTGCAAAGTCAATTAACACCAGGTGACGTGTGGGCAGGCTCGAAGATAGGAGACCCCGATGAGAGAGAGGCCGCGTCCCACACGGCTTCCACCACCAACGGCCTGAAGAACACCGGAGCCGCCAAGTCCCGAATCCCCAGGTGACCTCTGTCTTCGACTGTCGACCCTGGTACTGCTGGCAAAAAGCAGAAACAAGATGAATGAGTGTAAGTCTTTACACTCAGTGGTTCTCGGTCTGTACACCGTTAGGAGGGGGAACCTCCACCTCCGAATCACACACTCGTGCAACGCCTGTGTAACCACTTATCTGTCCAGAGAGTAAGGCGCAGTCGTCGTCGTTAATCTCCGAAGTCCCAGATAAGGCTCCGTCCACAGGAATAGGGCTGCAAATAACACAATGTGTCAGTCAGCAGAGAATTACCTCACGGTAGTCGATTTCTCGGCGGGGAGGTGGAGTTGCGGTCCGGCTTAAGTAGTGGCGTAGATGGGTGACAGCTGGTGTGATGAGTGACAGCTGTCACTTCCTCTGGATCTGGCGCCCTCTCGTGCTTGGAGCCCGCACTCCAAGCAGGGCGCCCTCTGGTGGTAGTGGGCCAGCAGTACCTCCTCTTCAGCGGCCCACACAACAGGACCCCCCCCTCAACGGGCGCCTCCTGGCGACCGACCTGGCTTGTCCGGGTGTCTTCTGTAGAACTCGGCCAGGAGGGCCGGGTCCAGGATGAAGCTCCTCTTCACCCAGGAGCGTTCTTCAGGTCCATACCCCTCCCAGTCCACCAGATATTGGAACCCTCGGCCCTTACGACGGACGTCCAGGAGCCTGCGTACTGTCCAAGCAGGCTCCCCGTCGATGAGCCGGGCAGGAGGCGGCGCGGGTCCAGGTGTACAGAGGGGCGAGGTGTGGTGAGGCTTGATACGGGACACGTGGAAGACAGGGTGGATCCGCAGTGAAGCCGGGAGTCGGAGCTTCACTGCAGCCGGGTTGATGATCTTGAGGATGGGGAATGGTCCGATGTATCTGTCCTTTAATTTGGGTGAGTCCACACAGAGGGGGATGTCCTTTGTTGACAGCCACACCTCCTGCCCGGGCTGGTACGTGGGGGCCGGGGAACGTCGGTGGTCCGCATGGGACTTGGCCCTCGTCCGGGCCTTCAACAGGGCAGAGCGGGCGGTCCGCCACACCCGGCGGCATCTCCTGAGGTGGGCCTGGACTGAGGGCACACCGACCTCTCCCTCCACCAGCGGGAACAATGGGGGCTGGTACCCCAAACACACCTCAAAAGGGGAGAGGCCGGTAGCAGACGAAACTTGGCTGTTGTGGGCATACTCGATCCAGGCCAGATGGTGACTCCAGGCCGCCGGATGTGCGGAGGTGACACACCGCAGGGCCTGCTCCAACTCCTGGTTGGCCCGCTCTGCCTGGCCGTTGGTCTGGGGGTGGTACCCGGACGAGAGACTCACGGTGGCCCCCAGCTCCTTGCAGAAACTCTTCCACACCTGTGAAGAGAACTGGGGACCACGATCTGATACAATGTCCGATGGTATCCCATGCAGCCGCATGACGTGGTGGACCAGGAGGTCTGCCGTTTCCTGGGCCGTCGGGAGCTTCGGGAGGGCCACGAAGTGGGCCGCCTTGGAGAACCGGTCCACTATCGTGAGAACGATGGTGTTGCCCTGGGACGGCGGGAGGCCCGTGATGAAATCCAGGCCGATGTGAGACCAGGGGCGATGAGGCACTGGCAGGGGTTGGAGGAGGCCCGTCGTCCTCCGATGGTCTGCCTTGCCCCTGGCGCAGATGGTACAGGCCTGGATGTAGTCCCGGACGTCGGTTTCCAGGGACGCCCACCAGAAGCGCTGCTGGACTACTGCCACGGTCCTACGCACTCCGGGATGACAGGAGAGCTTGAACCCGTGACAGAAGTCCAATACGGCAGCTCTAGCCTCTGGTGGGACATACAGTCTGTTCTTGGGGCCAGTCCCCGGGTCCGGGCTCCTGGTCAGGGCCTCCCGGACGGTCTTTTCCACGTCCCAGGTTAGGGTGGCCACGACAGTGGACTCGGGGATGATGGTCTCGGTGGGGTTCGACAGCCCCGCTTTGGCTTCTTCTTCATGCACCCGGGACAATGCATCTGATTTTTGGTTCCTGGTCCCGGGGCGATACGTGATCCGGAAGTCAAAGCGCCCGAAGAACAGAGACCAGCGGGCTTGCCTGGGGTTCAGCCGCTTGGCGGTCCAGATGTACTCCAGGTTCCGATGGTCCGTGAAAACCGTGAAGGGCAACGACGCCCCCTCCAGCAGGTGTCTCCACTCTTCAAGAGCCTCCTTCACCGCAAGAAGTTCCCGATTGCCGACGTCATAGTTCCGTTCAGCTGGGGTCAACCTGCGGGAATAAAAGGCACAAGGATGGAGAACTTTATCAGCCTCCACGCTCTGGGACAGCACGGCTCCTATCCCTGAGTCAGAGGCGTCCACTTCTACTATGTACTGGCGATCAGGATCAGGCTGCACCAGAACTGGTGCAGTCGAGAACCGGCGTTTCAACTCCTGGAACGCGGCTTCGCACCGATCCGACCAGGCGAAGGGGACCTTGGTGGAGGTCAGGGCAGTCAGGGGGCTAACTACCTGACTGTAACCTTTTATGAACCTCCTGTAAAAATTTGCAAAGCCGAGGAACTGCTGTAGTTTCCTGCGGCTTGTTGGTTGGGGCCAGTCTCTCACCGCCGTAACCTTAGCCGGATCAGGGGCGACGGAGTTGGAGGAGATGATGAACCCCAGGAAGGACAAAGAAGTGCGGTGGAACTCACGCTTCTCGCCCTTCACAAACAGCCGGTTCTCCAATAACCGCTGTAGGACCTGACGTACATGTTGGACATGGGTCTCAGGGTCCGGGGAAAAGATGAGTATATCGTCCAGATATACGAAGACGAACCGATGCAGGAAGTCCCGCAAGACGTCGTTTACCAAAGCTTGGAACGTCGCGGGGGCATTAGTGAGGCCGAACGGCATGACCAGGTACTCAAAATGACCTAACGGGGTGTTGAATGCCGTCTTCCATTCGTCTCCCTTCCGGATCCGAACCAGGTGGTACGCATTTCTAAGATCCAATTTCGTAAAGATTTGGGCTCCATGCAGGGGCGTGAACACTGAATCCAACAGAGGTAACGGGTATCGGTTGCGAACCGTGATCTCGTTCAGCCCTCTGTAATCAATGCATGGACGGAGTCCGCCGTCTTTTTTACCCACAAAAAAGAAACCAGCACCCATCGGGGAGGTGGAGTTCCGGATCAACCCGGCAGCTAAGGAGTCCCGGATGTAGGTCTCCATTGATTCGCGTTCCGGACGTGAGAGGTTGTACAACCTACTGGACGGGTACTCAGCGCCCGGGACCAAATCGATGGCACAATCATACGGTCGGTGCGGAGGAAGAGTGAGCGCCAGATCTTTGCTGAAAACATCAGCAAGATCGTGGTACTCCTCTGGCACCGCCGATAGATTGGGGGGGACTTTGACCTCCTCATTAGCTGTAGTGCCGGGGGGAACCGAGGATCCTAAACACTCCCGGTGGCAGGTTTCGCTCCACTGCGTCACAACCCTGGACGGCCAATCTATCCGGGGATTGTGCTTCACCATCCATGGAAAACCCAGAATCACTCGGGAGGTAGATGGTGTTACATGGAACACTATCTCCTCCCTGTGATTCCCAGACACCACCAAAGTCACTGGTTGTGTCTGATGTGTGATTAATGGAAGCAGGGTGCCATCCAGTGCTCGCACCTGCAACGGTGCTGGCAGGGCCACCAGGGGGAGCCCTACTTCCTTTGCCCATCTGCTGTCCAGCATATTCCCTTCTGACCCCGTGTCTACCAGTGCTGGGGCATGAAAGGTTAAATCCCCACAAAGGATTGTTACTGGGATTCGTGCTGATCTGCGGGGTCTTTCCGCGTGTGTGTTATGGCCCACCCTTAGCCCAGTTTCTAAGGACGGGCGTTTGTAGTTTGACCGTTCAGGGCAGTCCTTCTGCATGTGCTCACAAGAGCCGCAGACAAAACACTCCCCGCGAGCCAGCCTCCTTTGTCTGACGTTCGATTGTACTTTAGCCCTGCTCGTGTCCATAGCCTCCTCAGCAGGGGGAGCTGTAGCCACACGGGGCTCCCTGGCAGTGAAGCGTGGGGACGACGTCACCTTGTCGGAACCGGAAGGGGGAGGGACGGCACGTGCCTGGTCACGCCCCCCGGCCTGCTCCCGACGATGCTCGTTTAAACGGTTGTCTAAGCGTATAACCAAATCGACAAGCCCGTCAAAATCCCGCGGTTCCTCCTTAGCCAGTAGGTGCTCCTTGAGGACCGGGGACAGTCCATTTACAAAGGCGGCGCGGAGCGCAACGTTATTCCAGCCGGACCTCGCTGCCGCGATGCGGAAGTCGACTGCATACTCGGCTGCGCTACGGCGCCCCTGTCTCATCGACAGCAACACGTTCGAAGCGGTCTCGCCTCTGTTGGGATGATCAAACACTTGTTTGAACTCCCGTACAAACCCAGTATAAGACGTTAGGAGCCGTGAGTTCTGCTCCCAAAGCGCCGTAGCCCATGCGCGTGCCTCTCCTCGAAGCAGATTAATAACATAAGCTACCCAGCTAGCATCTGATGCGTACATGACAGGGCGCTGTGAAAAAACGAGCGAACACTGCATGAGGAAGTCTGCGCACGTCTCCACACAGCCCCCGTACGGTTCCGGAGGGCTTATGTATGCTTCAGGGGACGGTGGGGGGGTTCGTTGAACGACCAGTGGAACGTCTGATACAGGCCCAGGATCAGCCAGAGGAGGAGCTGCAGCAGCGCCCTGATTGCGCGCTTCCACCCTGGCGGCGAGAGCCTCCACTCTCCGATTAAGGAGGACATTCTGCTCGGTCACTAAATCCAACCGAGCCGTGAAGGCGATTAAGATCTGCTGCAGCTCACTCAACACGCCTCCTGCTGACGCCTGCACTCCTGGCTCTTCCATTGGCCGTTCACGCTCGAGCTGACGCCCCTCGGAATCCATGACGATTGGCCGAGAAATCCTGTTGGGAAGGTGTCGTAGCACGGACCCACAACAGGGGGCGCAAAGGAACGGACAATGAGTAAGCCAAAAGGTAACAATTTAATGTTGTGACAATACACAACTAAATACACAAAATCTGCAAAGTCAATTAACACCAGGTGACGTGTGGGCAGGCTCGAAGATAGGAGACCCCGATGAGAGAGAGGCCGCGTCCCACACGGCTTCCACCACCAACGGCCTGAAGAACACCGGAGCCGCCAAGTCCCGAATCCCCAGGTGACCTCTGTCTTCGACTGTCGACCCTGGTACTGCTGGCAAAAAGCAGAAACAAGATGAATGAGTGTAAGTCTTTACACTCAGTGGTTCTCAGTCTGTACACCGTTAGGAGGGGGAACCTCCACCTCCGAATCACACACTCGTGCAACGCCTGTGTAACCACTTATCTGTCCAGAGAGTAAGGCGCAGTCGTCGTCGTTAATCTCCGAAGTCCCAGATAAGGCTCCGTCCACAGGAATAGGGCTGCAAATAACACAATGTGTCAGTCAGCAAAGAATTACCTCACGGTAGTCGATTTCTCGGCGGGGAGGTGGAGTTGCGGTCCGGCTTAAGTAGTGGCGTAGATGGGTGACAGCTGGTGTGATGAGTGACAGCTGTCACTTCCTCTGGATCTGGCGCCCTCTCGTGCTTGGAGCCCGCACTCCAAGCAGGGCGCCCTCTGGTGGTAGTGGGCCAGCAGTACCTCCTCTTCAGCGGCCCACACAACAAATATGATTCAAACCACTGCAGCGCAGTGCCTTTAATACCTATGGCATGCTCTAATCTCTGTAATAAAATTTTATGGTCAACAGTATCAAAAGCAGCACTGAGGTCTAACAGAACAAGCACAGAGATGAGTCCACTGTCCGAGGCCATAAGAAGATCATTTGTAACCTTCACTAATGCTGTTTCTGTACTATGATGAATTCTAAAACCTGACTGTAACTCTTCAAATAGACCATTCCTCTGCAGATGATCAGTTAGCTGTTTTACAACTACCCTTTCAAGAATTTTTGAGAGAAAAGGAAGGTTGGAGATTGGCATATAATTAGCTAAGATAGCTGGGTCAAGTGATGGCTTTTTAAGTAATGGTTTAATTACTGCCACCTTAAAAGCCTGTGGTACATAGCCAACTAACAAAGATAGATTGATCATATTTAAGATGGAAGCATTAAATAATGGTAGGGCTTCCTTGAGCAGCCTGGTAGGAATGGGGTCTAATAAACATGTTGATGGGTTGGATGAAGTAACTAATGAAAATAACTCAGATAGAACAATCTGAGAGAAAGAGTCTAACCAAATACCGGCATCACTGAAAGCAGCCAAAGATAACGATACGTCTTTGGGATGGTTATGAGTAATTTTTCTCTAATAGTTAAAATTTTGTTAGCAAAGAAAGTCATGAAGTCATTACTAGTTAAAGTTAATGGAATACTCAGCTCAATAGAGCTCTCACTCTTTGTCAGCCTGGCTACAGTGCTGAAAAGAAACCTGGGGTTGTTCTTATTTTCTTCAATTAGTGATGAGTAGAAAGATGTCCTAGCTTTACGGAGGGCTTTTTTATAGAGCAACAGACTCTTTTTCCAGGCTAAGTGAAGATCTTCTAAATTAGTGAGACGCCATTTCCTCTCCAACTTACGGGTTATCTGCTTTAAGCTACGAGTTTCTGAGTTATACCACGGAGTCAGGCACTTCTGATTTACAGCTCTCTTTTTTAGAGGAGCTACAGCATCCAAAGTTGTCTTCAATGAGGATGTAAAACTATTGACGAGATACTCTATCTCCCTTACAGAGTTTAGGTAGCTACTCTGCACTGTGTTGGTATATGGCATTAGAGAACATAAAGAAGGAATCATATCCTTAAACCTAGTTACAGCGCTTTCTGAAAGACTTCTAGTGTAATGAAACTTATTCCCCACTGCTGGGTAGTCCATCAGAGTAAATGTAAATGTTATTAAGAAATGATCAGACAGAAGGGAGTTTTCAGGGAATACTGTTAAGTCTTCTATTTCCATACCATAAGTCAGAACAAGATCTAAGATATGATTAAAGTGGTGGGTGGACTCATTTACTTTTTGAGCAAAGCCAATAGAGTCTAATAATAGATTAAATGCAGTGTTGAGGCTGCTATTCTCAGCATCTGTGTGGATGTTAAAATCGCCCACTATAATTATCTTATCTGAGCTAAGCACTAAGTCAGACAAAAGGTCTGAAAATTCACAGAGAAACTCACAGTAACGACCAGGTGGACGATAGATAATAACAAATAAAACTGGTTTTTGGGACTTCCAATTTGGATGGACAAGACTAAGAGTCAAGCTTTCAAATGAATTAAAGCTCTGTCTGGGTTTTTGATTAATTAATAAGCTGGAATGGAAGATTGCTGCTAATCCTCCGCCTCGGCCCGTGCTACGAGCATTCTGACAGTTAGTGTGACTCGGGGGTGTTGACTCATTTAAACTAACATATTCATCCTGCTGTAACCAGGTTTCTGTAAGGCAGAATAAATCAATATGTTGATCAATTATTATATCATTTACCAACAGGGACTTAGAAGAGAGAGACCTAATGTTTAATAGACCACATTTAACTGTTTTAGTCTGTGGTGCAGTTGAAGGTGCTATATTATTTTTTCTTTTTGAATTTTTATGCTTAAATAGATTTTTGCTGGTTGTTGGTGGTCTGGGAGCAGGCACCGTCTCTACGTGGATGGGGTAATGAGGGGATGCTGCTTCCTGGTCCCAACCCTGGATAGTCACGGTTTGGAGGATTTAAGAAAATTGGCCAGATTTCTAGAAATGAGAGCTGCTCCATCCAAAGTGGGATGGATGCCGTCTCTCCTAACAAGACCAGGTTTTCCCCAGAAGCTTTGTCAATTATCTATGAAGCCCACCTCATTTTTTGGACACCACTCAGCCAGCAATTCAAGGAGAACATGCGGCTAAACATGTCACTCCCGGTCTGATTGGGGAGGGGCCCAGAGAAAACTACAGAGTCCGACATTGTTTTTGCAAAGTTACACACCGATTTAATGTTAATTTTAGTGACCTCCGATTGGCGTAACCGGGTGTCATTACTGCCGACGTGAATTACAGTCTTACCAAATTTACGCTTAGCCTTAGCCAGCAGTTTCAAATTTCCTTCAATGTTGCCTGCTCTGGCCCCCGGAAGACAATTGACTATGGTTGCTGGTGTCGCTAACTTCACATTTCGCAAAACAGAGTCGCCAATAACCAGAGTTTGATCCTCGGCGGGTGTGTCGTCGAGTGGGGAAAAACGGTTAGAGATGTGAACGGGTTGGCGGTGTACACGGGGCTTCTGTTTAGGGCTACGCTTCCTCCTCACAGTCACCCAGTCGGCCTGCTTTCCCGACTGCTCGGGATCTGCCAGGGGGTAACTAACGGCGGCTAAGCTACCTTGGTCCGCACCGACTACAGGGGCCTGGCTAGCTGTAGAATTTTCCACGGTGCGGAGCCGAGTCTCCAATTTGCCCAGCCTGGCCTCCAAAGCTACGAATAAGCTGCACTTATTACAAGTACTGTTACTGCTAAAGGAGGCCGAGGAATAACTAAACATTTCACACCCAGAGCAGAAAAGTACGGGAGAGACAGGAGAAGCCGCCATGCTAAATTGGCTAAGAGCTAGTAGCTACGCTAAGCTAGCGGATTCCTAAAAACACGCAAAGTGAATAATGTGTAAATAATTTAGAGGTGATTCAGCAGAAGGAGTGCTTTAGTTAAGGCACGTAAAGATTACACTGGGAAACAAATCGTAATCTAGATAACTAGATCAATCTAACTGCACAGATTAAACAGCTAACAGATACAGAAAAACACCGCTGTGCTCCGGAACAGGAAGTGATACAATACCGCAGTGAGAGCCAACCACCAGTAGAGGCAAGCAAGAATGGTCCATCTAATGATTTCTTTGGGAGAAATCTTTTCCAAAAATCTTCTGAATCCATGAGCATGAATGTGGCAGACGTTCAAGGTGTGAGCCAAATGGAAATGAAGTCGTAAAAAAGTGAACTTGTCCTTTAACTTTCCACAGAATGTTTATTTCAGTGTGATGTGGAGGTCTCACGTGAGAGTTTGAACAGTGAACCGCTGTTACTGACACGTCATGGCTTTGACCTTTGACATCAGAGGCGTTTATCGTGTTGCCTTTATGACATCAAAGAGAACTTTTGGGGCATCTTGATTTCCCGCCGCTTCATGTTACATCATCACTTTGAGCAGATGTGAGTTTATGAGTTGGGAAACACAAGATGAAAGTGTGTTTAATGCACCAATCATAATTTAAGATTCAGGGGTGACACCTGAACTGGCTCCTCATTGGCTGGCTGTGTCTCCGCCCCCAGACCTTTGTTTGTGTTTTTGGCAAAGGCTGAGTCTGAAACACAACATGATGTAACAAAGCTTCAAACATGACTCCATGGCTTTGAGCAGAATGTGGAAAAATCTTCCCATAATCCCACAGTTTGAGGTGTTTACAAATAATAATGTTTATTTTTAATAATAGTTGGCATGTTTCTCTAAATGCGTTGGTAACCAGATTATTGCTGTTTACTCTGTAACTTAATGGAAGAGTTACATTTTTTGTATCCATTAGGCTGCATCTAATCCATTAACTCAATAAAATGAACACATCAAATTAATAATAATGGATCAATAATCAATCATGGCAATTGTGTTATATCTGTTGATCCTGTAGTTTAAATCCCAAAAGACTTAATAAATAATAATAAAATGCACATTCATTATTTAAAAATCATACAATGTGATTTTCTGACTTTTTATTAGATTCTGTCTCCCACAGTTGAAGTGAACCTACGATAAAAATTACAGACCTCTACATTATTTGTAGGTGGGAAAACTTACAAAATTGACAGTGGATCAAATACTTATATATATTTCAGGTGGATTCATTAAACATTAAGGCTGCTGACACAAAGTGAAGCCAAATATTTGTCTGCAGATCAAAGCGGTTCCGACGGTCCGTGTGGGAAAACTCAATGTGGCGTCAAGGTGACAACTTTTATCAAATTCTCAATGCCATTTGTCCTTAAAAGGAGCATGTTTTTCCCCGTCTCAGTCTTTGCTTTATGAAGCAGCGTTACGGTTTCCATCCATCTGAAAGCCAGCAAGCGTTGTTATACATCTGAAGGTGAATTTATTGCTTAAGCGAACATCTTCAGGGGTCACAAAGGGTCATGTATGACGTATTTTAGTTTGTGCAGTTGCAGGTTGAGTGCCTTGCTCAAGGATTGTTTGATTTTGATGTAGAATGAAAAGTTAATGAAACTGGAGCTCATTTGCATCTTCCTGAGGATCACTGAGGAAATGATGGTTTTATTTCATATTTTTGTGTTTTCTTGCAGGCTGTTGATGACATGTCTGTGCTGAAGTGCATTCTGGGTATTGTAGTCTTGGTGGCTGTCTCAGCTTCAGCTGAGGAGGAGGTAAACTCACTCTGACTGTATCACACACAAACACTCAGAAAAATGCATTAACAATAATAATGATTTTTCATGTGTGTGTGTGTGTGTGTGTGTGTACTGACAATCATCTGGACGCATCCGGAATATGTAAGTTTTGAGCTTTTTATTTCAAATATCAAATCAATTTTATTTATATAGCGCCAAATCACAACAAACAGTTGCCCCAAGGCGCTTTATATTGTAAGGCAAAGCCATACAATAATTACGTAAAAACCCCAACGGTCAAAACGACCCCCTGTGAGCAAGCACTTGGCGACAGTGGGAAGGAAAAACTCCCTTTTAACAGGAAGAACCCACCTCTATGAGGTCTGTTATGTGTCGGACGCAGCTCGGAGAACCGACCAGCGTTTGAAGGACCCAGTATGAAATAAGCAGAGCACGGTACAAAGGCTAACTGAATTTAATACATAACAGTGATGTGACACAAAAACAACAAAAGAGTGTGCGGTCTGGCGTGGTGGTGATACGGTGCGCTCCCAGCAGCGCTAACGGTCCGGAGCCAGAAGCCGTTCGGACCCAAGGACCCCGCCGACACCCCCCAGGTGGCCGCAACAAACCAAGTCTGTGAAAGAAGGAACCATTATGTGAGTCCACACTCTACACACAGAGAGAACACTCAAAGGTGTACATAAACAGCAAACACTTCCTGGCTTAATTACTAATCAGCTTCCCAACCTGCAGGCATGGAACATCCAGTTCACAAAACTCCACTGCAGTGGAAGCCGATACATGACTAACATACAGCTCAATATAATAAGGTGTGAGGGACACCACATTTACTGACTGTATAAACGTTAGTCACAAAATCTAACGTACCTCAGGAAGTGTGCTGACGAGCGTGAGACCTCACCCCCTCCTCTTTCACAGACCGTGCATCAAACCCTGGACGTTCTCTGCATCCACTGATGATGAGATGGCTCCCGAGACGACGATCTCACCCGTCTGGTCACAAGGTCGAGTCTCTGGCAAATACACACTGTATACTCCAGTCTTAAATGCCACCATGTTCCAATCCATATAGATGCACCACAGCTGTGAGTCCTGACGAGCCGCAGGTGATCAGGGTGAGGTCCTGATAACCTCAGCAACACAGCCACTCAGTCCCAAATGCAAGCCACCTGGAAGGAAAAACAAAAGACAGAAACAAAAAGGCAGCCAGGCCCCCCAGCCATACAACAAGGTCCCTAAGATAAGATGGGACCTGATTATTCAAAACCTTATAAGTAAGAAGAAGAATTTTAAATTCTATTCTAGAATTAACAGGAAGCCAATGAAGAGAGGCCAATATGGGTGAGATATGCTCTCTCCTTCTAGTCCCTGTCAGTACTCTAGCTGCAGCATTTTGAATTAACTGAAGGCTTTTCAGGGAACTTTTAGGACAACCTGATAATAATGAATTACAATAGTCCAGCCTAGAGGAAATAAATGCATGAATTAGTTTTTCAGCATCACTCTGAGACAAGACCTTTCTAATTTTAGAGATATTGCGCAAATGCAAAAAAGCAGTCATACATATTTGTTTAATATGCGCATTGAATGACATATCCTGATCAAAAATTACTCCAAGATTTCTCACAGTATTACTAGAGGTCAGGGTAATGCCATCCAGAGTAAGGATCTGGTTAGACACCATGTTTCTAAGATTTGTGGGGCCAAGTACAATAACTTCAGTTTTATCTGAGTTTAAAAGCAGGAAATTAGAGGTCATCCATGTCTTTATGTCTGTAAGACAATCCTGCAGTTTATCTAATTGGTGTGTGTCCTCTGGCTTCATGGATAGATAAAGCTGGGTATCATCTGCGTAACCATGAAAATTTAAGCAATGCCGTCTAATAATACTGCCTAAGGGAAACATGTATAAAGTGAATAAAATTGGTCCTAGCACAGAACCTTGTGGAACTCCATAATTAACCTTAGTCTGTGAAGAAGATTCCCCATTTACATGAACAAACTGTAATCTATTAGATAAATATGATTTAAACCACCGCAGCGCAGTGCCTTTAATACCTATGGCATGCTCTAATCTCTGTAATAAAATTTTATGGTCAGCAGTATCAAAAGCAGCACTGAGGTCTAACAGAACAAGCACAGAGATGAGTCCACTGTCTGAGGCCATAAGAAGATCATTTGTAACCTTCACTAATGCTGTTTCTGTACTATGATGAATTCTAAAACCTGACTGAAACTCTTCAAATAGACCATTCCTCTGCAGATGATCAGTTAGCTGTTTTACAACTACCCTTTCAAGAATTTTTGAGAGAAAAGGAAGGTTGGAGATTGGCCTATAATTAGCTAAGATAGCTGGGTCAAGTGATGACTTTGAAGTGAAACGACCAGATCATTTCCAAAGTGAACGCTGTGTTGATCCGGGACGTCATCTGACTACCAGAGAAATTGTGGAAGAGTTGGACATCAGCACTTTTGCGGCACATTCCCCTGTTTCAGGAGATTTTGTAATGAAAGATGTGCGGAGGAATTCACGCGTCGGGACGGAGCCGCTCATGGCGCACAACAAAAAGCACGTCCGTGTTGGAAACCATTCGGAAGATTCAGACGGCTTTCGGTGGCTTTTCAGTCGAGTGAGTATCTGAGAAATTGTGTAACAGCTGGGCATGTCACAACTTGTCCTGTGAGACTTCCAACACGGACGTGCTTTTTGTTTTGCACCATGAGCGGCTCCGTCCCGACGCGTGAATTCCTCCGCACGTCTTTCATTACAAAATCTCCTGAAACAGTGGAATGTGCCGCAAAAGTGCTGATGTCCAACTCTTCCACAATTTCTCTGGTAGTCAGACGACGTCCCGGATCAACAGAGCGTTCCCTTTGGAAATGTTTCAGCCTGTCGATGGCCGCTCGGAGCGCAGCGCGCCCTGCGCCGCTGTGGGCCGTCTTTAATCCGGCTGTAACGCTCCTTAATCTGTGTGGCGCCCAGAGTATCCTCACCGAAAGCTGTCTGAATCTTCCGAATGGTTTCCACCTGGCTGTCTCTCACAGTTTCTGGAAAAATTTGATTCAGCGCTGCTCCAGTTGCTCAGCCATTTTCCTGACAATAAAAATCCGACGAAGGGGGTGGACCAGTGCTCACTCAAAGCCTGTCCACAGGCGAATGACGCAACCGACAGGCGTGAAAAAACACGCATGCGCACGAAGGTTCAAGCTTGGCTGATGCAAGCGCACATGATTCAAATCCATATAGTTTTTTTAAAAAATAAAAAGGTAGGATAGTTTTCTAACAGACCTCGTACACTAAAGACCCAGTAAATAATACGATGATCCACCCCAATTCCAGTGAAGTTGGAATGTTGTGTAAAATGTAAATAAAAATGGAATACAATGATTTTCAAATCCTCTACAACCTATATTCAATTGAAAACACCACAAAGACAAGACATTTAATGTTCAAACTGATAAACTTTATTGTTTTTGTGCAAATATTTGCTCATTTTGTAATGAATGCCTGCAACATGTTTCAAATAAGCTGGGACAGTGGTATGTTTACCACTGTGTTACATCACCTTTCCTTCTAACAACACTCAATAAGCGTTTGGGAACTGAGGACACTCATGATTGGGTATAAAAGGAGCATCCCAAAAACTCTCAGCCGTTCACAAGCAAAGATGGGGTGAGGATCACCACTTTGTGATCAACTGCATAAAAAAAATAGTCCAACAGTTTAAGAACAATGTTTCTCAACTTTCAATTACAAGGAATTTAGTGATTCCATCATCTACAGTCCATAGAAGATTCAGAGAATCTGGAGAACTTTCTACAGAAGGAAAGGTGATGTAACACAGTGGTAAACATACCACTGTCCCAGCTTTTTTGAAACCTGTTGCAGGCATCCATTTAAAAATGAGCAAATATTTGGACAAAAACAATAAAGTTTATCAGTTTGAACATTAAATATCTTGTCTTTGTGGTGTATTCAGTTGAATATAGGTTAAAGAGTATTTGCAAATCATTGTATTCTGCTTTTATTTCCATTTTACACAATGTCCCAACTTCACTGGAATTGGGGTTGTACAATTGGGCACCGTAGTCTCGTTTGAAGGTGGGCGATAAAGGGGTTAAATGAAAGAGCATATGATGCAAAAATTGTACTTCCAGGGACAGCCCCAGTATCATTATTCACATTAAATCTCACTAAAGCTTACAGGCATAACCTCTCTCATTTGTCTCATCTTCTCTTCTCCACTGGGAACCAAAAAAACTTGACTTTTTGCCACTGCTTCTGTGACTGTGGCCGAAAACAAACCAGTACATCGTCTTTCCATGTGAAGTGATGCTGTGTTTGTGTTAAATACTGGCAGGGTGTCCCTGGAAGTGCTCTAATCCTGCGATATCACGCAGGGGTTCAAACGAGCACTGAGTATTTCTTTCTCTTTTTGCTCTGTATGCACCACTCTGCATTTAATCATTAGTGATTGATCTCTGCTCCCCTCCACAGCATGTCTTTTTCCTGGTTCTCTCCCTCAGCCCCAACCAGTCCCAGCAGAAGACTGCCCCTCCCTGAGCCTGGTTCTGCTGGAGGTTTCTTCCTGTTAAAAGGGAGTTTTTCCTTCCCACTGTCGCCAAGTGCTTGCTCACAGGGGGTCGTTTTGACCATTGGGGTTTTTCTGTAATTATTGTATGGCCTTGCCTTACAATATAAAGCACCTTGGGGCAACTGTTTGTTGTGATTTGGCGCTATATAAATAAAATTGATTTGATTTGATTTGATTTTCAGCCTGTCGATGGCCGCTCGGAGCGCGGCGCGCCCTCTGCCGCTGTGGGCCGTCTTTAATCCAGTTGTAATGTTCCTTAATCTGTGTGACGCCCAGAGTATCTTCACTGAAAGCCGTCTGAATCTTCCGAATGGTTTCCACATGGCTGTCTCTCACAGTTTCTGGAAAAATTTGATTCAGCGCTGCTCCAATCGCTCAGCTATTTTCCTGACAATAAAAATCCGACGCGGGGGCTGGACCAGTGCTCACTCAAAGCCTGCCCACAGGCGAATGACACAACCGACAGGCGTGAAAAAACTCACGCATGCGCACGAAGGTTCAAGCTTGGCTGATGCAAGCGCACATGATTCAAATCCATATAGTTTTTTAAAAAAATAAAAAGGTCAGATAGTTTTCTAACAGACCTCATATGTTTAAAGGAACCTGCCGATCATGTGGTTCCTTTAATTCATTAGCTTAGCCCTTTAAGAGAAGAGGTGGCGTGGCCAGCAGCAGTTTCTTTCTATTTAAAGTGACAAACACATAAACATCTCAGGCAAGCTTGTTTTAAAGGCAGGAGGAGATTAGGTTTCAACCATGTTGTACATAAGGCAGTCATGTCCAGCTGGTGTTCCACAAATAGATCATTAGTCAGCAGTTATTTTGAGGACAGTGACCTTATATCAGGTCGCTGAGGGTGTGGCCAGCAGCAGTTTGTTTCCATTTAAAGTGACAGACACAGAAACACATAGTTTCTTGAAAATAGTGAGTTTTTGTGATGTCTGCTGTGAGCTTGATAGCCACTGAATCATCCCTGCAGGCGGTTTTAAGTTTCTGACAACTTCTGAGCGGATTGAGAGAGTCATCAGGGACATTGGTAAGAAACATTTGCATTAACGCCTAGCTCCTCGCATTCCACCCGTCACTGTCAGATCCGATCAATATGAGCTCTTCCTGATCACCTGCAGGTCCTGATGAGATGCACATGGAGGATGACATCTTCTACGATTCTGAGGCCGACAGAAACGCTGACCCCTGCACGGCTCGTGGGTGTCTGTGGCCAAAGTCGGCTGATGGAAACATTTACATCGCCTACGAGCTTTCCAGCATTTACAGTCAGTGACAGATATAATTAAAGTTCACAAATACAGTAAGGAATGTTAAATAACTTATTATCTTTCTAAATGTGTCATAAAGATAAAACAAATCAAAACAGGTTCCAGTTTTTTACAAATATCTGATTGTATGATGACAAATTACTGACAGATTTTGTGATGGAGTCGATCCAGAAGGTAAACGTGGATATCAGACTTCTGATTGTGGCTTTTTAAAAAGTTTATTTGCTTGTTTGTTTACCTCTAAATATTGTCAATGATGTTTTTCAGCTTCTCGCGAGGTGGCGATCATCGAGCGCGGCCTACAATCCTTCCACCAAATGTCGTGTATCCGCTTTGTCAAACGTCGCGGTCAGACCGAGTATCTGAACATCTTCTCCGGCTCCGGGTACAGAATTCACAAAATATTGAATTTAAAATTTAAATATCACATGACATCTTCTGACTGTGATCCTGTCAAAATAAAGGTATTACATTTTTCTGTTCAGGTTTGACATAAACTGAATTTCCACATTAGGTAATTTAAAACAACTTATTTGCAGAAATGGACCGAAATAAAATACTGTATTTGTATGTCTGAGGGCCCAGGTCTGAGCATCCACCCACCCTTTTTTTAAGAAAGTTGGAAAAACGGCCACCTGCAATTTAATATTTTTTTTTCTAATTAAAGTGTATTAAACGACCACCTAAAATAAATTGGTTCTGTGACCCCCATCATATTATGTACAGTTGTATGTAAAAGTTTGGGCACCCCAGATGATTTTCATGATTTTCCTTTATAAATCATTGGTTGTCTGGATCTGAAATTTCAGTTAAATATATCATATAGCAGACAAACACACTGATATTTGAGAAGTGAAATGAAGTTTCTAGTATTTACAGAAAGTGTGTGATAATTATTTAAACAAAATTAGGCAGGTGCATAAATTTGGACACCCTTGTCATTTTATTGATTTGAAGACATTCACCACTAACTATTGGAACACAAAATTGGTTTGGTAAGCTCATTGACCCTTGACCTCCTTACACAGGTGGATCCAATCATGAGAAAGGGTATTTAAGATGGCCATTTGCAAATGTTTCCCCTCTTTGCATCTCTTCTAATGAATGGCAACATGGGAGCCTCTAAACAACTCTCAAATGACCTAAAAACAAAGATTGTTCAGCATCATGGTTTAGGGGAAGGATACAAAAAGCTATCTCGGAGATTTCAGCTGTCGGTTTCCACTGTGAGGAACATAGTGAGGAAATGGAAGACCACAGGCACAGTACTAGTTAAGGCCTAAAGTGGCAGGACAAGAAAAATCTCAGATAAGCTGAAGCGAAGGATGGTGAGAACAGTCATAGTCAACCCACAGACCTACTTCAAAGACCTACAACATGATCTTGCTGCAGATAGTGTCTCTGTGCATCGTTCAACTATACAGCACACTTTGCACAAAGAGATGCTGTATGATGCTATAATGCAGAGGAAGCCTTTTCTGCATACATGCCACACACAGAGTCGCTTGAGGTATGCTAAAGCACATTTGGACAAGCCAGCTTCATTTTGGAATAAGGTGCTGTGGACTAATGAAACATAAAATTGAGTTATTTGGACATAACAAGGGGCGGTATGCATGGCTGAAAAAGAACACAGCATTCCAAGAAAAACACTTGCTACCTACAGTAAAATTTGGAGGTGGTTCCATCATGCTGTGTGGCCAGTGCAGGTACTGGGAATCTTGTTAAAGTTGAGGGTCACATGGATTCCAGTCAATATCAGCAGATTCTTGAATACAATGTTCATGAATCAGTGAGAAAGTTGAAGTTGCTCCGGGGCTGGATCTTTCAACAAGACAACGACCCTGAACACTGCTCAAAATCTACTAAGGCATTCATGCAGAGGAACAAGTACAATGTTGTGGAATGGCCATCTCAGTCTCCAGACCTGAATATTATTGAAAATCTGTGGTGTGATTTTAAGCGGGCTGTCCATGCTCGGAAACCAACAAACCTGAGACGTTTTGTAAAGAAGAATAGTACAAAATACCTTCAACCAGAATCCAGACTCTCATTGGAAGCTATAGGAAGCGTTTAGAGGCTGTTATTTCTGCAAAAGGAGGATCTACTAAATACTGATGTATTTTTTCTATTGGGGTGCCCAAATTTATGCACCTGCCTAATTTTGTTTAAAGAATTATTGCACACTTTCTTATAAACTTCATTTCACTTCTCAAATATCACTGTGTCTGCAGTATGATATATAACTGAATTGCTGATCCAGACAACCAATGATTTATAAAGGAAAATTTTGTAAATGATCAGGGTGCCCAAACCTTTACATACAACTGTATGTATAAAAAAGACTTTTCACAATGTTTAACTTGTGATGACGTCATTCATTTTTCCTGTGCTCTTATTGTGAAAGATTGTTGTGCAAGAAACAGGAAGTGTTGTGTGACAATGTGGCTAGCTTTGTATGGACAGCAACAAACATTATTTAACTGCAGAGTCACCTGGTTTTAAACAGGTAGTCGTTTTGCTTTTAATCTTCCACGAGTGTCAGTTTTCTGCTTTAATATAAACACTGTGCAAAATGTTCCATTAAAGTAAATTATTGTCCGTGTTGTTCATATTTTATAGTTTTCATATTCACTGTATTCACTAAGTATTCAGTTCTGGCCCTGTGATGAGGGCAAACAGAACAAACTTAAATTATTACTTACTTATTACTTACTTAAAACAAATTATTATTATTATTTTTACTCTATTGTAATAGGGATGGAGCAGACGGGCGGCAGGTTATAGTTTGGATACGGCCTCAGATAGAGCCTTGGAACTGATGGGGATGATACATAATAATAAGTTTGTTATATGACATGAGATGAGATTTGACCTTGTGGTCACAGTTCAGTGATTTTGGAGGAAAATCTATTTTGAGAACTTTGATTTCACACTTTCAGTACGTCATTTATGTGGGAGACAGTTTAGTTGTATCAAAAACCGTCCATGATTCTGTTTCTCCCAGATGTGTTACTAAGGGTTTAACTGATTACTAGAAAATATTCTTTTCGGATTATTTTCATAATTTCTGTGTTTTGAAGAACTTTGATTTCAGACTTTGATTGCTTTATATGTCATAGATTCTTTGAGCTGTGTGTGTGTGTTTCTAGCCACTGTATTTTTCAGGTTTTGACACAGTTATGCGCCACATGATTTTATTTTTTTATAACAAGAAATGTGAAATTAAAAAGAGTTTAGGCTTCTTTATACAACAATTTAAAAATTCATTTTTTTAATGGCAACATAATCTAAATTAAATAATAATAATAATAATAATAATACAAACAATATAAAACCCCAAATATAAAATTGTATGTCGTCCCTCTTAATTAAATAAAAACTAAATCATCACATTTAAAATCTGTAGAAATGAGAAAAGATAAGAAAATGTATCATGAAGGTTTTTATGTTTTTTTTCTTAGAATATTGTTGTGACATTTTTTGGCAGATTGCAAGTATATTGTTATTTTATTTTGAAACAATGATCTTAATTTGAACTACTGCAGGTGCTGGTCTTCTATCGGTCGTATTGGCCGAGCTCAGAGTCTGTCGCTGAAGCATCCAGGCTGTGTTTATCACGGTGTCGTCCAACACGAGCTGCTGCACGCGCTCGGCTTCCACCATGAGCAGAAACGGTCTGATCGAGACCAGTACATCCGCGTGAATCTGGAGAACGTCATGCCTGGTTTGTCAGCACACACCTGACAGGGCCTACAGTCACAACAGATTGTGACCTGCAGTCACGGCCTGCGGTCATGGCCTAGGATCACAACATATCATGGTCTATAGTTGCAATCTATGCTCACGACATGTCACGAGCTCTGGTCATTGCCTATGACCATGGCCTGTGGACACTGTCTACTTTAATTGCACATCACAACCTGTGGTCACTGCTTTTGATCGTAGCCGACAATCACTTCCTACAGTAATGGACTATGGTTACAACACGGTCACGGCCTACAGCTATGGCAGTCGTCAGGACATCACGCACACACACTTTACTCAGAAACATGACGGTCACCTCGCACACGTTCATGTCATCATGTCTTTCTCCTGCTTTTAGGAAAAGAACACAACTTTAACAAAATCAACAGTCTGAACCAGAACACCTCGTACGACTACGGCTCCGTGCTGCACTACAGCAAGTAGGTTCAAGAACTACAACAGCATTTACTCACGTGCATCACGTTTCTGCTTCATGCCTGTTTGCTGGAAACGTGCGATTGTTGCTATATGTCAGACGTGCTACGTGCTAATAAGGATTGCTGCAAACAAAACACATTTCAGAAACTGAAGGAAGTCAGTTCTTTCTGAAATGTTTTTCCTTGATTATCTTTTTTTTTTCTTATGGATTTAATTGTTTCATTTCTGGCTGTGGACAGAATCAATAACACTTAAATTAATGTTATTGTTGGGAAAGTGTAGGTACACGGACCCACAACAGGGGGCGCAAATGAACGGACAATGGAGGAGGTCAAATAACAACACTTTACTGTTGTGAATGGGCACAACAAATACAACAGATTACAACAATAGACAAAAGCCAAATCACAAAAGGTGTCGTGTGGGCAGGCTCGAAGATAGGAGACGTCTGTCCAAAGCAGAACCGGAACCACACGATTTCCTCCGCCACCAGAACCCGGGAATACTGGAGCCGCCAAGTCCCGAACTCCCAGGTGGCCACTGCCTCCGCGTGTCGGACCCGGTACTGCTGGCGAGGAACAAAAAACAATTAAATGTGGGCGCGTTTGCACCCAGCAATCCGCACGGCAGGAAAACTACCTCCACCTCTCGTTGGAAAAGGAGTCGCACAAAAGTCACAAAAGATCACTGTCAAACAGTCAGCTGAGTACGTTACCTTCCAGGTAGAACGATATCTCGGCAAAGAGGTGGAGACGTCGTCCTGCTGATGTACCCCTGCCGATCAGATGATTGGTAACAGCTGTTGCAGGTGATGCGTGACAGCTGTCACCCTGGCTGCTCCTGTGAGGCGGCTGCGCCCTCTGGTGCCTGGAGCCCGCACTCCAGACAGGGCGCCCTCTGGTGGTGGGCCAGCAGTACCTCCTCTTCTGGCGGCCCACACAACAGGACCCCCCCCCCCTCAACGGGCGCCTCCTGGCGCCCGACCAGGCTTGTCCGGGTGGCGGCGGTAGAAATCGGCCAGGAGGGCTGGGTCCAGGATAAAGCTCCTCTTCACCCAGGAGCGTTCTTCGGGACCGTACCCCTCCCAGTCCACCAAATACTGGAAGCCCCGGCCCATCCTACGGACATCCAAGAGCCGGCGTACCGTCCAAGCCGGCTCGCCATCGATGATCCGGGCAGGAGGCGGCGCCGGACCCGGTGTACAGAGGGGTGAGGTGTGATGTGGTTTGATTGGTTGAAACACAGGATGGACTGATGACCTTTTGAAAGGGCCGATGTAACGGTCCTGTAACTTGGGGGAGTCCACTTTGAGGGGAATGTCCTTTGTGGAAAACCACACCTCCTGCCCTGGCCGATACGCAGGGGCCGGGGTCCGCCGACGGTCTGCATGGGCTTTTGCCCTCGTCCGGGCCTTTAGCAAAGCAGAACGGGCGGCACGCCACACCTGACGGCACTTCCGTAGGTGGGCCTGGACCGAGGGCACACCGACCTCTCCCTCAACCACCGGAAACAACGGGGGCTGATACCCCAGACACACCTCAAAAGGGGAGAGGCCGGTGGCTGAAGACACCTGGCTGTTATGGGCATACTCGATCCAGGCCAAATGGGTACTCCAGGCCGCCGGGTGCGCGGCAGTCACGCAGCGCAAGGCCTGTTCCACCTCCTGGTTTACCCGTTCTGCTTGCCCGTTGGTCTGAGGGTGGTACCCGGACGAGAGACTCACCGTGGCCCCCAGTTCCCGGCAGAAGCTCCTCCAGACTTGCGAGGAGAACTGGGGACCGCGATCGGAGACAATGTCTGTTGGAATCCCATGCAGCCGGACTACGTGGTGGACCAGGAGGTCCGCTGTCTCCTGGGCTGTTGGGAGCTTCGGGAGGGCCACGAAGTGGGCCGCCTTGGAGAATCGGTCCACTATTGTGAGGATGGTGGTGTTACCCTGGGACGGCGGGAGGCCCGTGACAAAATCCAGGCCGATGTGGGACCAGGGGCGATGAGACACAGGCAGCGGCTGGAGTAGTCCTGATGCCCTGCGATGGTCAGCCTTGCCCCTGGCGCAGGTGGTGCAGGCCTGGATATAATCCCGGACGTCGGCCTCTAGGGACGCCCACCAGAAGCGCTGCCGGACAACTGCCACGGTTCTTCGCACCCCTGGATGACAGGAGAGCTTGGAGCCGTGACAGAAGTCCAGGACTGCAGCCCTAGCTTCTGGTGGGACGTATACTTTGTTCTTCGGCCCAGTTCCGGGGTCCGGGCTTCGTGCCAGGGCCTCCCGGACGGTTCTCTCTACGTCCCAGGTGAGGGTGGCCACGATAGTGGACTCCGGGATGATGGGTTCCGGTGGATCCGACAACTCCGCTTTGACTTCATCTTCATGTACCCGGGACAAGGCATCCGATCTCTGGTTTTTGGTCCCGGGACGGTAGGTGATCCGGAAGTCAAAACGGCCGAAGAACAGTGACCAGCGGGCTTGCCTGGGGTTCAGCCGCTTGGCGGTCCTGATATACTCCAGGTTCCGGTGGTCAGTGAAAACCGTGAATGGCACGGACGTTCCCTCCAACAGATGTCTCCACTCTTCAAGAGCCTCTTTCACCGCAAGGAGTTCTCGATTGCCGACGTCATAGTTCCGTTCGGCCGGGGTCAACCTGCGGGAAAAATAGGCACACGGGTGAAGGACCTTATCGGTCTTCCCGCTCTGGGAAAGCACAGCTCCTATCCCTGAGTCCGAGGCGTCCACTTCAACCACTAACTGGCGACTAGGATCGGGCTGCACCAGAACGGGTGCAGACGAGAAGCGTCGTTTCAACTCCTTGAACGCGGCATCGCAACGATCCGACCAGGTGAAGGGGACTTTTGGTGAGGTCAGGGCTGTCAGGGGGCTAACTACCTGACTGTAGCCCTTAATGAACCTCCTGTAGAAATTTGCAAAGCTGAGGAACTGTTGCAGCTTCCTACGGCTAGTGGGTTGGGGCCAGTCTCTCACCGCCGCAACCTTGGCCGGATCAGGAGCGACGGAGTTGGGGGAGATGATAAACCCCAGGAAGGACAAAGAAGTGCGGTGAAACTCGCACTTCTCGCCCTTCACAAACAGCTGGTTCTCCAACAACCGCTGCAGGACCTGACGTACATGCCGGACATGAGTCTCAGGATCCTGAGAAAAGATGAGTATATCGTCTAGATATACGAAGACGAATCGGTGCAGGAAATCCCGCAAGACATCATTAACCAATGCTTGGAACGTCGCGGGGGCGTTTGTGAGGCCGAACGGCATGACCAGGTACTCAAAAGTGACCTAAGGGGGTGTTAAATGCCGTCTTCCACTTGTCTCCCTTCCGGATCCGAACCAGGTGATACGCATTTCTAAGATCTAGCTTCGTGAATATTTGGGCTCCATGCAGGGGCGTGAACACTGAATCCAACAAGGGCAACGGGTATCGATTACGAACCGTGATTTCGTTCAGTCCCCTATAATCAATGCATGGACGAAGTCCGCCGTCTTTTTTACCCACAAAAAAGAAACCTGCACCCATCGGGGAGGTGGAATTCCGGATCAACCCAGCGGCTAAAGAGTCCCGGATGTAGGTCTCCATTGATTCACGCTCAGGTCGTGAGAGGTTGTACAGCCTGCTGGACGGAAACTCAACGCCTGGAACCAAATCAATGGCACAATCGTATGGACGGTGGGGGGGAAGGGTGAGCGCCAGATCCTTACTGAACACATCCACAAGGTCATGGTACTCCACCGGCACCGTCCCCAGATTGGGCGGGACTCTGACCTCCTCCTTAGCCTGGGAACCGGGAGGAACCGAGGAACCTAAACACACCCGATGGCAGGTCTCGCTCCACTGAACCACTACCCTGGACGGCCAATCGATCCGGGGATTGTGTTTTAACATCCAGGGGAACCCTAGAATCACGCGGGAGGTGGCAGGAGTCACAAAAAACTCGATCTCCTCCCGGTGATTTCCTGACACCACCAGAGTTACTGGTGGTGTCTTATGTGTGATTAGAGGGAGTAGGGAGCCACTATCAGATAATTATAGTGGGCGATTTTAACATCCACACAGATGCTGAGAATGACAGCCTCAACACTGCATTTAATCTATTATTAGACTCTATTGGCTTTGCTCAAAAAGTAAATGAGTCCACCCACCACTTTAATCATATCTTAGATCTTGTTCTGACTTATGGTATGGAAATAGAAGACTTAACAGTATTCCCTGAAAACTCCCTTCTGTCTGATCATTTTTTAATAACATTTACATTTACTCTGATGGACTACCCAGCAGTAGGGAATAAGTTTCATTACACTAGAAGTCTTTCAGAAAGCGCTGTAACTAGGTTTAAGGATATGATTCCTTCTTTATGTTCTCTAATGCCATATAACAACACAGTGCAGAGTAGCTACCTAAACTCTGTAAGGGAGATAGAGTATCTCGTCAATAGTTTTACATCCTCATTGAAGACAACTTTGGATGCTGTAGCTCCTCTGAAAAAGAGAGCTTTAAATCAGAAGTGTCTGACTCCATGGTATAACTCTCAAACTCGTAGCTTAAAGCAGATAACCCGTAAGTTGGAGAGGAAATGGCGTCTCACTAATTTAGAAGATCTTCACTTAGCCTGGAAAAAGAGTCTGTTGCTCTATAAAAAAGCCCTCCGTAAAGCTAGGACATCTTTCTACTCATCACTAATTGAAGAAAATAAGAACAACCCCAGGTTTCTTTTTAGCACTGTAGCCAGGCTGACAAAGAGTCAGAGCTCTATTGAGCTGAGTATTCCATTATCTTTAACTAGTAATGAGTTCATGACTTTCTTTGCTAACAAAATTTTAACTATTAGAGAAAAAATTACTCATAACCATCCCAAGACGTATCGTTATCTTTGGCTGCTTTCAGTGATGCCGGTATTTGGTTAGACTCTTTCTCTCCGATTGTTCTGTCTGAGTTATTTTCATTAGTTACTTCATCCAAACCATCAACATGTTTATTAGACCCCATTCCTACCAGGCTGCTCAAGGAAGCCCTACCATTATTTAATGCTTCGATCTTAAATATGATCAATCTATCTTTGTTAGTTGGCTATGTACCACAGGCTTTTAAGGTGGCAGTAATTAACCATTACTTAAAAAGCCATCACTTGACCCAGCTATCTTAGCTAATTATAGGCCAATCTCCAACCTTCCTTTTCTCTCAAAAATTCTTGAAAGGGTAGTTGTAAAACAGCTAACTGATCATCTGCAGAGGAATGGTCTATTTGAAGAGTTTCAGTCAGGTTTTAGAATTCATCATACTACAGAAACAGCATTAGTGAAGGTTACAAATGATCTTCTTATGGCCTCGGACAGTGGACTCATCTCTGTGCTTGTTCTGTTAGACCTCAGTGCTGCTTTTGATACTGTTGACCATAAAATTTTATTACAGAGATTAGAGCATGCCATAGGTATTAAAGGCACTGCGCTGCGGTGGTTTGAATCATATTTGTCTAATAGATTACAATTTGTTCATGTAAATGGGGAATCTTCTTCACAGACTAAAGTTAATTATGGAGTTCCACAAGGTTCTGTGCTAGGACCAATTTTATTCACTTTATATATGCTTCCCTTAGGCAGTATTATTAGACGGTATGCTTAAATTTTCATTGTTACGCAGATGATACCCAGCTTTATCTATCCATGAAGCCAGAGGACACACACCAATTAGCTAAACTGCAGGATTGTCTTACAGACATAAAGACATGGATGACCTCTAATTTCCTGCTTTTAAACTCAGATAAAACTGAAGTTATTGTTCTTGGCCCCACAAATCTTAGAAACATGGTGTCTAACCAGATCCTTACTCTGGATGGCATTACCCTGACCTCTAGTAATACTGTGAGAAATCTTGGAGTCATTTTTGATCAGGATATGTCATTCAAAGCGCATATTAAACAAATATGTAGGACTGCTTTTTTGCATTTACGCAATATCTCTAAAATCAGAAAGGTCTTGTCTCAGAGTGATGCTGAAAAACTAATTCATGCATTTATTTCCTCTAGGCTGGACTATTGTAATTCATTATTATCAGGTTGTCCTAAAAGTTCCCTAAAAAGCCTTCAGTTAATTCAAAATGCTGCAGCTAGAGTGCTGACGGGGACTAGAAGGAGAGAGCATATCTCACCCATATTGGCCTCTCTTCATTGGCTTCCTGTTAATTCTAGAATAGAATTTAAAATTCTTCTTCTTACTTATAAGGTTTTGAATAATCAGGTCCCATCTTATCTTAGGGACCTCGTAGTACCATATCACCCCAATAGAGCGCTTCGCTCTCAGACTGCAGGCTTACTTGTAGTTCCTAGGGTTTGTAAGAGTAGAATGGGAGGCAGAGCCTTCAGCTTTCAGGCTCCTCTCCTGTGGAACCAGCTCCCAATTCAGATCAGGGAGACAGACACCCTCTCTACTTTTAAGATTAGGCTTAAACTTTCCTTTTTGCTAAAGCTTATAGTTAGGGCTGGATCAGGTGACCCTGAACCATCCCTTAGTTATGCTGCTATAGACGTAGACTGCTGGGGGGTTCCCATGATGCACTGTTTCTTTCTCTTTTTGCTCTGTATGCACCACTCTGCATTTAATCATTAGTGATCGATCTCTGCTCCCCTCCACAGCATGTCTTTTTCCTGGTTCTCTCCCTCAGCCCCAACCAGTCCCAGCAGAAGACTGCCCCTCCCTGAGCCTGGTTCTGCTGGAGGTTTCTTCCTGTTAAAAGGGAGTTTTTCCTTCCCACTGTAGCCAAGTGCTTGCTCACAGGGGGTCGTTTTGACCGTTGGGGTTTTACATCATTATTGTATGGCCTTGCCTTACAATATAAAGCGCCTTGGGGCAACTGTTTGTTGTGATTTGGCGCTATATAAAAAAAAATTGATTGATTGATTGATTGATAGTGCCCGCACCTGCACAGGCGAGGTAAGCGCCACCAGAGGGAGCCCTACCTCCCTGGCCCATCTGCTGTCTAACAGATTCCCTTCAGAGCCCGTGTCCACCAGTGCTGGGGCCTTCAGGGTTAAATCCTCATAAAGGATTGTCACTGGGAGTCGTGTGGCAATATGGGTGTGTCCTACGTGAATGTTTTGGCCCACCCCTAACCCAGTGTCTAGGGGCGGGCGTTGGTGTTTTAACCGCTCGGGGCAGTCCCTTACTTGATGCTCTATTGAGCCACAAACAAAGCACGCTCCGCGGGCCAGCCTCCTCTGTCTATCTGGTGCCCTAAATGTGGCCCTGCTCGTGTCCATAGCATCGTCAACAGGGGGAGCTGTCACCACACGGAGCGTAGAGGCCGTGGAGCGTGGGGAGGGCGGAACTCGGTCGGAACCGGAAGGGAGAGGGACGGCGCGTGCCCGGCCACGCCCTTCGTCTCGTTCCCGACGGCGTTCTTCTAACCGATTGTCTAATCGTATAACGAGATCAATAAGCCCGTCTAAATCCCGCGGTTCGTCCTTGGCCACCAGGAGCTCCTTCAAGACCAACGACAGTCCGTTTACGAAGGCGGCGCGGAGGGCAGTGTTATTCCAGCCGGACCTCGCAGCCGCGATGCGGAAGTCGACTGCATAAGCAGCTGCGCTTCGGCGCCCCTGTCTCATTGACAGCAGCACGGCTGAAGCGGTCTCTCCTCTATTTGGGTGATCGAACACTGTTCTGAACTCCCTCACAAACCCATCATATGTCAGAAGGAGCCGTGAATTTTGCTCCCAGAGCGCTGTAGCCCAAGCGCGTGCCTTGCCGCGAAGCAAATTAATCACATAAGCTATCTTACTAGCATCAGTCGCGTACATGACGGGACGTTGTGCGAAGACGAGCGAACATTGCATAAGAAAGTCCGCGCATGTCTCCACACAACCCCCGTACGGCTCTGGATGGCTTATGTATGCTTCAGGGGAAGGTGGGAGGGGTCGTTGAACGACCTGTGGAACGTCACTGTTGCACACAGGATCGACAGGAGGGGGAGCCGCAGCAGCGCCCTGAGGGCGCACCTCCACCTGCGCGGCGAGAGCCTCCACCCTGCGGTTAAGGAGGACGTTCTGCTCGGTCATCAGATCCAGCCGAGCCGTAAAAGTGGTGAGGATTCGCTGCAACTCACCGACCATTCCTCCTGCAGACGCCTGTGCGCCCTGCTCTTCCATTGGCCGTTCAACAGCCGGTTGACGCCCCTCGGGGTCCATGACGTTGGCCGAGATATCCTGTTGGGAAAGTGTAGGTACACGGACCCACAACAGGGGGCGCAAATGAACGGACAATGGAGGAGGTCAAATAACAACACTTTACTGTTGTGAATGGGCACAACAAATACAACAGATTACAACAATAGACAAAAGGCAAATCACAAAAGGTGTCGTGTGGGCAGGCTCGAAGATAGGAGACGTCTGTCCAAAGCAGAACCGGAACCACACGATTTCCTCCGCCACCAGACCCCGGGAATACTGGAGCCGCCAAGTCCCGAACTCCCAGGTGGCCACTGCCTCCGCGTGTCGGACCTGGTACTGCTGGCGAGGAACAAAAAACAATTAAATGTGGGCGCGTTTGCACCCAGCAATCCGCACGGCAGGAAAACTACCTCCACCTCTCGTTGGAAAAGGAGTCACACAAAAGTCACAAAAGATCACTGTCAAACAGTCAGCTGAGTACGTTACCTTCCAGGTAGAACGATATCTCGGCAAAGAGGTGGAGACGTCGTCCTGCTGATGTACCCCTGCCGATCAGATGATTGGTAACAGCTGTTGCAGGTGATGCGTGACAGCTGTCACCCTGGCTGCTCCTGTGAGGCGGCTGCGCCCTCTGGTGCCTGGAGCCCGCACTCCAGACAGGGCGCCCTCTGGTGGTGGGCCAGCAGTACCTCCTCTTCTGGCGGCCCACACAAGTTATTCCAGATAAATGTTCCAGATGCAGTAAAGAGGATTATTATTATTATTATTATTATTATGATTAGGTGAACTGACTTTATAACTGTCTTGGTCTGCAAAACAGGTCTCGATCTCAATGGGAATAACCTGGTTAAAAAAAGGTTACATTAAATAAATAAATAAAATAAATGATCAATTTTCTTCTTTCTGTGATGCCATCGTTGTTGATCTGGGAAATAAAATCTTTTTTGTGATTGTTTTGAATGTAAACTTGTTTGTTTGTTTGTTGCTTCAGGTATGCCTTCTCCAAAAACGGCCAGCCGACCCTGGTGGCGACACCTGACCCCACGGTGGAGTTTGGCAGAGCCACTGAGATGAGCGAGATGGACGTCATCAGACTGAACCGACTCTACGAATGCTCGCCGAGCGCCCTTGGTAAACCGCCACCGCCTCCCGCGAATATGTTTCAGTTATTCAGAATGAAGAAGAAATGCTAAAACTTCTCAACACCATCAGAGATCCTGACCTGATGGTCTGTTCATGAAGAGTCCTTCAGTCTCAGTCACACGTACACATTCTCAGTCGTCTTATGCATAGTTAGCTCTCTCTCACTCTCTCTCTCATATATACGAGGTCTGTCAATAAAGTAACGGTCCTTTTTATTTTTTTCAAAAACCATATGGATTTCATTCATATGTTTTTACGTCAGACATGCTTGAACCCTCGTGCGCATGCGTGAGTTTTTCCACGCCTGTCGGTGACGTCATTCGTCTGTGAGCACTCCTTGTGGGAGGAGTCGTCCAGCCCCTCGTCGGAATTCCTTTGTCTGAGAAGTTGCTGAGAGACTGGCGCGTTGTTTGATCAAAATTTTTTCTAAACCTGTGAGACACATCGAAGTGGACACGGTTCGAAAAATTAAGCTGGTTTTCAGTGAAAATTTTAACGGCTGATGAGAGATTTTGAGGTGATTCTGTCGCTTAAGGACTTCCCACGGTGCGAGACGTCGCTCAGCGCTCTCAGCCGCCGTCGTCAGCCTGTTTCAAGCTGAAAACCTCCACATTTCAGGCTCTATTGATCCAGGACGTCGTGAGAGAACAGAGAAGTTTCAGAAGAAGTCGGTGTCAGCATTTTATCCGGATATTCCACTGTTAAAGGAGATTTTTTTAATGAAAGACGTGCGGGCGGATTGCAGCGTCGGGACGCAGCCACCGCGACGCTCCGCCACAGGAAAAACACCTCTGTTGAAAGCCTTAAGGACAAGTTGGAACATGTCCTGCTGTTAAACAATTTCTCATATACTCACTCCACTGAAAGCCATCAAAAGCCGCCTGGATTTACAAATGGTTATCACAACGGAGGTGTTTTTCCTGTGCCGCCGCACCGCGTCGGTTGCGTCCCGACGCGCGGACCCGTCCGCACGTCTTTCATTAAAAAAATCTCCTTTAACAGTGGAATATCCGGATAAATGCTGAAACCGACTCTTCTGAAACTTCTCTGTTCTCTCACGACGTCCTGGATCAATAGAGCCTGAAATGTGGAGGTTTCAGCTTGAACAGGCTGACGACGGCGGCTGAGAGCACTGAGCGACCGTCTCGCACTGTGGGAAGTCCTTAAAGAGACAGAATCACCTCAAAATCTCTCATCAGCCGTTAAAATTTTCACTGAAAACCAGCTTAATTTTTCGAACCATGTCCACTTCGATGTGTCTCACAGGTTTAGAAAAAATTTTGATCAAACAACGCGCCAGTCTCTCAGCAACTTCTCAGACAAAGGAATTCCGACGAGGGGCTGGACGACTCCTCCCACAAGGAGTGCTCACAGGCGAATGACGTCACCGACAGGCGTGGAAAAACTCACGCATGCGCACGAGGGTTCAAGCATGTCTGACGTAAAAACATATGAATGAAATCCATATAGTTTTTGAAAAAAATAAAAAGGACCGTTGCTTTATTGACAGCCCTCATACACTCAACAAAAATATAAACGCAACACTTTTGGTTTTGCTCCCATTTTGTATGAGATGAACTCAAAGATCTAAAACTTTTTCCACATACACAATATCACCATTTCCCTCAAATATTGTTTATATTTTTGTTGAGTGTATATATATATATATATATATATATATATATATATATAAAATAAAAGCCAAGTGGCCTGTGTGTGCGCATGCGTGTGCGTGTGTCTGGCTTCGATCATGGAGAAAACAGGGAGAGCTGACAGTTGCTGTTTGGTATGTTAATGTATTTTGGATCAAGGATGAACACATCAAAAACAGAAAGTTGATAGGACAAATATTTTTTGAGAAATTAGTCATTTTAGCTAACCAGTAAACAATGGACATTGTGCGGCAATGCACCATGGGAGTTTGTGGTTTTAAATGTTGTTTTTGGGGTTCATGTTAGTTTAACAGTGTTGTTAGTGTTATTGATTTATTGTTCTTGTAGTTCAATTGGTTTAGTCAGTTCAGTTAACTGTCATGTTGCTGTTACCATGAGTGAAATTTGTTTTGCTTTTAACGTCTTCCACCATGTCTCTGTCAAATTAAAAGCACCTGCTTACAGCAGAATGCAGAAAAGACAAAGAGAGCTGCGTGCATGCATGCGTGTTTGCAATTTTGATCACTCACAAACTGGGGAGAGCTGCCGTTTCCTGTGTGGTATGTTTGTGTATTTTGGGTCAAGGATGAACAGCGGCAAAACCGAACGTTGAGAGGACTAATATTTTTAGAGAAGCTACATATATTAGCTAACAACACTGAACAATGGAAGTTGATAATTACATTCTGAATTCACATGCCAATCCAGCAGCAGGCAGTAAATCATCTACAACCCCAATTCCAATGAAGCTGGGACGTTGTGTAAAATGTAAATAAAAACAGAATAAAATGATTTTAAATCCTCTTCAACCTATATTCAATTGAATGCACCACAAAGACAAGATATTTAATGTTCAAACTGATAAACTTTATTGTTTTTCTGCAAATATTTGCTCATTTTGAAATGGATGCCTGCAACGCGTTTCAAAAAAGCTGGGACAGTGGTATGTTTCCCACTGTGTTACATCACCTTTCCTTCTCACAACACTCAATAAGCGTTTGGGAACTGAGGACACTAATTGTTGAAGCTTTGTAGGTGGAATTCTTTCCCATTCTTGTTTGATGTACGACTTCAGTTGTTCAACAGTCCGGGGTCTCCGTTGTTGTATTTTGCATTTCATAATGCACCACACATTTTCAATGGGCGACAGGTCTGGACTGCAGGCAGGCCAGTCTAGTACCCGCACTCCTTTACTACAAAGCCACACTGTTGTAACACGTGCAGAATGTGGCTTGGCATTGTCTTGCCGAAATAAGCAGGGACGTCCCTGAAAAAGACGTTGCTTGGATGGCAGCATGTGTTGCTCCAAAACCTGGATGCACTTTGCGTCTATCCATTTCAAATGAGTTCAGGCCCAGAGAAGGCGGCAGCGTTTCTGGATGTTGTAGATGTAGTGACGAACTGTGTTAACTGACAAGTGTTCCTGAGGCCACGCGGTAAGATCCTTTACATAATGATGTCGGTGCAGTGCCGCCTGAGGGATCGAAGGTCATGGGCATTCAATGTTGGTTTTCAGCCTTGCTGCTTACCTGTAGAAAGTTCTCCAGATTCTCTGAATCTTCTGATTATATTATGGACTGTAGATGATGGAATCCCTAAATTCCTTGCAATTGAACGTTGAGAAACATTGTTCTTAAACTGTTGGACTATTTTTTTACGCAATGTTCACAAAGTGGTGATCCTCGCCCCATCTTTGCTTGTGAATGGCTGAGCCTTTTGGGGATGCTCCTTTTATACCCAATCTTGATACTCACCTGTTTCCAATTAACCTGTTCACCTGTGGAATGTTCTCAAACCTAAACCTACTTCTCGGCATCTTATATATGCTACTCTGGAACCACCCCTAAACCCAAACAGTTCAACTGTCAACCCCACTGAGGTCCTTAGTCTGGGTCTCATTAACATAAGATCACTGTCCTCAAAATTATTGTTAACTAATGATCTAATTATTGATCATCAATTAGATATGATTGGGTTATGTGAAACCTGGCTTAAACCTACAGCTGTCCTCCCCTTAAATGAGGCCTGCCCACCAGCATATACATTTAGTCACATCCCGTGTGATGCGAAGCAAGGCGGGGGTGTTGCTCTTATTTATACATCTAGGTTTAGCTTATTAGCTGTTGGGGGTCACAAATATAACTCGTTTGAGCATCTGATTCTCTGCTCTGGTCAGCATATTATGTATTGCCAAGGTCAGAAGAATAAAAATTAGCCGTATTACTTTGTCACTGTATATAGGTCTCCTGGCCCATATTCTGAATTCTTAGATGAATTTGGTGTGTTCATCTCTAACTTGTCAACTAGTGTAGATAACATTCTGATTGTTGGTGACTTTAACATTCATATAAATAAGCCTTCTGATCCTCTCTGCAAATCATTTATGGAAATTGTGGATGCATTAGGATTTCGCCAATGCATTCGGGACTCGACGCACATTAGTGGAAATACCATGGATTTGGTTCTCACACGTGGTATTGCTGTCACAAATATTGACATCATGCCTCTTACATCAGTGGTCTCTGTTCACTCACTTATTAAGTTTACAGTTTCGCTGCCGTGTTTAGTGCATGGGTTAAAGTTCTCTGTCACCATGATGGATTTCCGTCATTTGGAAAATTTAACCACACATACGCGTGCGCATGTGGTGTCATGCGTGTTTTGGGGCCGAAATATGATAGTCTCACTGTCAAAGCAACTGTCTGCGCTAATCAAAGCAGCAGCAATGTCAGAGTGTATGGCGCCGCACCATGGAGGAAGGGACTGTGTGAATTTCACTCCTCTTCGCTCTGTTTACTGCTTGCCATGAGCCACAGTCTTTCTCCTCCCTGTCTTTGTAGAGCAGGGAGTGGCTTTGCTTTGAACCAATGAAGCAATAATACAACAAACCATCACTGTTTCGATGGTTTGTTGTATTATTTCACTTTATCTTAATTTTCCCCTGCTAAAACCCTAAACAGCACATGTCTGTGAGTAATATTTACCTTTTTCATATTAAACCGACCTGTTATGGTCTTCTAAAACAGTTGATGGATGTATGTTATAAATTAAAAACGGGACCGATGCTAACGCGTTATCATGTCTATGGGGTTTTCAGTGTTAAAGTTAGCATTAAGCTGTTCGCATCTCAGCACAGTTTGTGCATTTGTTTTCTGTATAATAAATACGAGTAATTAATGGCTTAGCGTTTGTTGTCGTAAAAGAGTCAAATGCATTACGGATTGTAATGTTTTTATTTATATATTATTAATAATAATAGCAACAACAACAAAAGTAATAACTAATTTTGCTACAATACAATTTTAGAGAAACAGACAAAAAGAACCTGATAAAACAAAACAACAAAAAAGGTAAAACCATCTAATAATGAACATAAGTGTTTCCTGTGAACACCTAGTGACTCTTAAACCTCCACTTCATCCCTGTTTTATTTAAGTTTAATGACAATTTGTTTTGGTCAAACCATATCTAAGATGCGTTTTTACACAAGAAAAAAATAAAATGCCGTAAACTGCACATTTGTGTCTTTTTTCATGAAAAGAACTTATTAAAGATCACATATTCAACTTTAGTCAGGCCTTTAAAATACTTTTGTGGACTCTTGCTGTAATATGTTGTCAGTGGTTGAGATAGTTGCTGTAGGCATCTAAACCTGATAGAAATCTCTTTGTGGTGTGTCGGTGATGTATGTACGTGTAAAATAAATCAAAACGCTACTCCAGGTATGTTTTTGATGAGAACATAACATAACTTTGTTACAAACTCAAATGTTGATGTTGCGTGACAAAGGTCTTTTAATAATAACTCACTTCAAGAAATAATGGCAAAACTCACATGTAAGTAAAAAAACAAACAAACAACAAAAAAATGGTTAATCGATTACTAAAATAAAAGTTAGTTGCAGCCTTCGTTTGTTTTACAAGTGAGAGCATTTTACCCATTAAATGTGAATAAGTCAGTTTTTAGTTTCTCAGTGCGCATGTGTTTTCAAAACTGGTGACAGTGTTACTTTGTGCACAGCAGAACAACGCTGTCAGTTGCTTTAGGCCCTAATTTTGTATTTTATTGACTGTACAGTGACACAGCACCTATTTGGTGCATTTACCACAATAGAACAGATCAAAATACTACAGAGACAAAGAATTTTTACTTGACAGTTTGAAGTGCGTTTTCTTTGTTTCAGAGGGCTTCATACCTGTTAAAATTCAAGTTTTACATTCTTTTTATGCTTTGTCTGTCTCTCCTTCGAGGCTATTTAGAATACATTTGTATGCTGTATAATGTGTTTATTATATTTATTGAGAAAAAACTGTGTGTGCCCCCACTACACCACATTTTAGGGAATTGCTGGCATTGATTTTTGCCAGGAAAAAATTTCAGTCAGATGAAAATTTATTGCTTTAACCCATGGTTTAGTGGAACAACAATCTTATTTATTGCTACGATGACACATCAACTCCTCAACTAAGACTGAACTCGATGCTAGACTGCCTGATGTCTTAGCTTCACATTTGACAAATACCCAGTCAGTAGACAGACTTGTGGACAGTTTAAACTCAGCGCTCATAACTACACTTGACATGATTGCGCCAACCACATCCCCCAAAACACAGTCACCGTGGTTCAGTGATTACCTGCGTGACCTCAAGCATAAGGCCAGAGGTCTAGAACTGAAATGGCATAGTTCAAAATTAGAAGTATTCCACCTTGCGTGGCGTGATGCTATCTTACACTATAAGCATGCATGACTGGCTACAAAGCGGACTTACTACTCTGATTTGATCAACAAAAACAAGCATAACTCAAAGTTTTTGTTCAACACGGTGGCAACACTTATTCATGGACAACCACCTGTAGTTCGCTCTCCTTTTACAGTGCAAGATTTCCTGGACTACTTTGAGAAGAAAATAGAAGACATCAGGTTAAACATATCCCAGCATGCCTTAACCCAGCCACTACACCCTGCTATTGAGGTGGGCACCATTACTGAGGTATTACCTAAATTTACAGAATTTGATAGTATCTCACTAGGCATGCTGTCAAAACTCGTAACGTCAACAAAAAGCACAACCTGTTTATTTGATCCTATACCAACAAAACTGTTTAAGGACCTGTGGCCCACTCTTAGGCCGACTGTGCTGGAAATGATTAATCTTTCTTTAACTTCTGGATCTGTTCCTAAATGTTTCAAATCTGCAGTGATTAAACCATCCATCCATCCATCCATCCATTTTCTTCCGCTTTATCCGGAGTCGGGTTGCAGGGGCAGCAGCTCAAGCAAAGCCGCCCAGACCTCCTGATCCACACACACCTCCCCCAGCTCCTCCGGGGGAACCCCAAGGCGTTCCCAAGCCAGCCGAGAGATGTAGTCCCTCCAGCGTGTCCTGGGTCTTCCCCGGGGCCTCCTCCCAGTGGGACGTGCCTGGAACACCTCTCCAGCATGGCGTCCAGGGGGCATCCGGAAAAGATGCCCGAGCCACCTCAACCGACTCCTTTCGATGTGGAGGAGCAGCGGCTCGACTCCGAGCTTCTCTTGAGTGACCGAGCTCCTCACCCTATCGCTAAAGGAGCGCCCAGCCACCCTGCGGAGGAAACTCATCTCGCGATCTCGTTCTTTCGGTCATGAGCCAAATCTCATGACCATAGGTGAGGATCGGAACGTAGATCGATCGGTAAATCGAGAGCTTTGCCCCCCTACTCAGCTCTCTCTTCATCACGACGGTCCGATACAGCGACTGCATCACTGCAGATGCTGCACCGATCCGTCTATCGATCTCACGCTCCATCTGTCCCACACTCATGAACAAGACCCCGAGAAACTTAAACTCCTCCACTTGAGGCAAGGACACTCCACCAACCTGAAGAGGGCAAAGCACCTTTTTCCGGTCAAGAACCATGGCCTCGGATTTGGAGGTGCTCATTTTCATCCCGGACGCTTCACACTCGGCTGCAAACTGCCCCAGTGCACACTGAAGGTCCTGATTTGATGAAGCCAACAGAACCACATCGTCTGCAAACAGCAGAGACGAGATTCTGTGGTTCCCAAACCAGACCCCCTCTACACCCTGGTTGCACCTAGAAATTCTGTCCATAAAAATAATGAACAGACCCGGCGACAAAGGGCAGCCCTGGTGGAGGCCAACGTGCACTGGAAACAGGTTTGACTTACTACCGGCAATATGAACCAAGCTCCTGCTGCGGTCGTACAGGGACCGGATAGCCCTTAGCAAAGGACCCTGGACCCCGTACTCCCGGAGCACTCCCCACAGGGTGCCCTGAGGGACACGGTCGAACGCCTTCTCCAGATCCACAAAACACATGTGGACTGGTTGGGCAAACTCCCATGAACCCGCGAGCACCCGATGGAGCGTGTAGAGCTGGTCCAGTGTGCCGCGACCAGGACGAAAACCACACTGCTCCTCCTGAATCTGAGGTTCGACCATCGGTCGAATTCTCCTCTCCAGTACTCTGGAATAGACCTTACTGGGGAGGCTGAGGAGTGTGATCCCCCTATAGTTGGAACACACCCTCCGGTCCCCCTTCTTAAACAGAGGGATCACCACCCCGGTCTGCCAATCCAGAGGCACTGTCCCCGATCGCCATGCGATGTTGCAGAGGCGTGTCAGCCAAGACAGCCCCACAACATCCAGAGACTTAAGGTACTCAGGACGGATTTCATCCACCCCAGGAGCCTTGCCACCGAGGAGTTTTCTAACCACCTCGGTGACTTCGGCCTGGGTAATGGATGAGTCCGTCTCCGAGTCCCCAGTCTCTGCTTCCTCTTCGGAAGACGTGACAATGGGATTGAGGAGATCCTCGAAGTACTCCTTCCACCGCCGACAACATCCCCAGTCAGGGTCAACAGCTCCCCACCCGCACCGTAAACAGTGCTGGTGGAGAGCTGCTTCCGCAGGCGTCGGACGGTTTGCGAGAATCTCTTCGAGGCCGACTGATAGTGCTCCTCCATAGCCTCCCCGAACTCCTCCCAGACCCGAGTTTTTGCCTCTGTGACCACACGGGCTGCGGCACGCTTGGCCTGCCGGTACCTGTCAGCTGTCTCTGGGGTCCCACCTACCAACAAAGATAAGTAGGACTCCTTCTTCAGCTTTCGTAAGTAATGAGTAAACCATTACTTAAGAAATCCAATCTTGATCCTAGTGTATTGAAAAATGATAGGCCAATATCAAATCTATCATTTTGCTCTAAAATTCTAGAAAAAGTGGTGTCACGGCAGCTCGTAGACTATCTTACTGAGAATAATCTCTTTGAGCCACTGCAGTCTACTTTTAGAAAATATCATTCCACACTAAAGTGGTGAATGATCTTCTGCTTACAATGGATTCAGACACCACTATGGTTCTGTTGCTGTTAGATCTCAGTGCTGCATTTGATACAGTGGATCTTCATATTCTACTTGATAGGCTGGAAAATCATTTTGGGATTACTGGGAGTGCCCTTGCATGGTTGACGTCATACTTGACCAGTCGTTCTCACTGTGTTCTGTACAGTAACTCTACCTCTAACCTTAGTGACATGAAATTTGGGGTTCCACAGGGGTCCGTCTTAGGCCCCCTGCTTTTCTCCCTTTATATAGCACCCATTGGGCACGCATTGCGGCATTTTGGGATTACCTTTCACTGCTATGCAGATGATACTCAGTTATACATGCCGATAATTGCTGGTAATCTTGTTCACATAAAATCTTTAGAAGATTGCCTTGCATCAGTGAGAAGCTGGATTTCTAGAAACATCCTACTTTTAAACTGAGACTGAAATGATGGTTCTTGGTCCAGTGAGACATCTGCATCAATTTGACCAGTTAATGCTTAGCCTAGACTCATGTGTCATACATCACACTGACAAAGTGAGGAACCTTGGGGTAATTTTTGATCCTACATTGTCCTTTGACCTCCACATTAGCGATATTACTAGGACTGCTTTCTTCCATCTGTGAAATATAGTGAAGATTCATCCCATCCTGTCTATGGCTGATGCTGAGACCCTGATCCATGCATTTGTCTCTTCTTGATTGGACTACTGCGATGTTCTATTTTTTTTGGTTTACCTCAGTCCAGTATTAGGGCTCTCCAATTGGTTCAAAATGCTGCAGCCAGACTTTTGACACAAAGCAGAAAGTTTGACCACATTTGTTATGTGTCGGACGCAGCCCGGAGAACCGACCAGCGTTTGAAGGACCCAGTATAAAATAAGCAGAGCACGGTACAAAGGATAACTGAGTTTAATAAACATAACAGTGATGTGATAAATATACAAACAAATAAGTGCGCGGTCTGGCGAGGTGGTAAACGGTGCGCTCCCAGCAGCGCTAACGGTCCGGAGCCAGAACCAGTTCGGACCCAAGGACCCCGCCGACACCCCCCAGGTGGCCGCGACAAACCGAGTCTGTGAATGAAGAAATCATCTTGTGAGTCCACACTCAACACACAGAGAGAACGCTCAAAGGTGTACAAACAGCAAACACTTCCTGGCTTAATTACTAATCAGCTTCCCACCCTGCAGGCATGGAACATCCTGTTCACAAACTCACTGCAGTGGAAGCTAATTAAAAGGACTAACATAACAGCTCAATATAACAAGGTGTGAGGGACACCACATTTACTGACTGTATAAATGTTAGTCACAAAATCTAACGTACCTCAGGAAGTGTGCTGACGAGCGTGAGACCTCACCCCCTCCTCTTTCACAGACCATGCATCAAACCTGAACGTTCTCTGCATCCACTGATGATGAGATGGCTCTTGAGACGACGATCTCACCTGTCTGGTCACAAGGTCGAGTCTCTGGCAAATACACACTGTGTACTCCAGTCTTAAATGCCACCATGTTCCAATCCATGTAGATGCACCACAGCTGTGAGTCCTGACGAGCCGCAGGTGATCAGCCTCAGGTGATCAGGGTGAGGTCCTGATAAACTCAGCTACACAGCCACTCAGTCCCAAATGAAAGCCACCTGGGAGGAAAACCAAAAGACAGAAACAAAAGACACACAAAAGCCAGCCAGGCACGCCAGCCACAACAGCATTACACCCATTTTGGCATCTCTTCACTGGCTTCCTGTCCCAGTGAGATCAGATTTTAAGGTTCTGCTACTAGTCTTTAAAATTGTTCACAGACTGGCACCTCCCTACCTAGCTGACCTAATTAAACCTTACGTACCGGCCCGGGCTTTACGTTCTCAGGGTGCAGGACTACTTTGTGTCCCTAGGGTGAATAAGAAGTCTGCAGGTCACAGAGCTTTCTCTTATCGTGCCCCTGTTCTGTGGAATGATCTCCCAGCGTCGATAAAACAGTCAGATTCTGTGGAGACTTTCAAGTACAGACTTAAGAAGCACTTATTTTCCCTTTCGTATGGCTAGCATACTGGTATAGTATAGTTCTATGCTTTTTATTCTTTTAAATTAATTTTATTAGTAAACGGAGCGTGCCGCGGCCTGAACTTTACCTAAATTCTGGGTCTTTTAGTGAAGCTTAGGGCTAATGGCCGGCGATCACCTTAGTATTTCCTGTTTTTCTTGTTGTTTAATGCTGACAAATTATCCTGTATTTCTTGTCTTTCTGATGCCTGATTCTGTTTTTTTCCCTCTCTGTTTGAGGTGCAGCTCCATCCAGAGATGGGTGTGGTATTTGTGCTGGATACCCTCCTGTCCTGTGCACCAACAGCATTTCCTGTATATTCGTTTTGTGAATTGTTCTGTAATTTATGTTTGTATCATGGCCCAAGCAGAGGGTCACCCCTTTGAGTCTGGTCTGCTTGAGATTTCTTCCTCAGAGGGAGTTTTTCCTTACCACTGCTGCTCTGGGGGTTGGTAAGGTTAGACCTTACTTGTGTGAAGCGCCTTGAGGCAACTCTGGTGTGATTCACGCTATATAAATGAAAATAAACTGAAATTTGAAATTGAACAGCTGAGTCTTTGGGGATGCTCCTTTTATACCCAATCATGACACTCACCTGTTTCCAATTAACCTGTTCACCTGTGGAATGTTCCAAGCAGGTGTTCTTTGAGCATTCATCAACTTTCCCAGTCTTTTGTTGCCACTGTCCCAGCTTTTTTGAAAAGTGTTGCAGGCATCCATTTCAAAATGAGCAAATATTTGCACAAAAACAATAAATTTTTTTTGTTTGTTTTTTTTTTTAGAAATATGTTTATTGCCTTTTTCATTTTATACACAAGGTCATACTAGGAGACAATAAACAGAGATAATAGAATAAGTAACAAGATAAACAAAGCAACCAACAAGCAAACAAACAAACAAACAGTGGCCCGTACAGAATGTGACATTTTTCAGTTCAAAATACAAATGCTCGTTTAACGAATGATGAAATTTCCAGTCCCATGTATGTTATGAAAAGTTCCCAAGTTTTATGGAAGACATCATCCTTGTGGTGTAGTTGGCAGGTGAGATAGTCCAAGGAAACATAACTGAAAACAGTTTTATGCCATTGTGTCTTACTGGGAATCTGGCCTGAAATCCAATTAATAAGCAAACACTTTCTGGCACAAAAAGTAAGCATTCGGTACAGTTTCTTATGAAATTTGTCAGTAATAATAGGGTCATTTAACCCAAGCAGCAAAAACAAGGGGTTGCAGTTCAGATTGGTTGAAAATATTTTGTTCAGTTCCTGTCCGATCATCTGCCAGAAATGTTGTACCTTTGAGCACGACCAAAAACAATGAGTAAGAGTGCCAGTCTCAACTTTACACTTTAAACATAACGGGGAAGAATCAGGTTTGAATTTGTGGCGAAGATACTGAGAAATATGGGCTCTGTGGAGAATCATGAGTTGAGTCGCTCTGACTCTATTAAAGATACATAAAGTTTTTGCATTGCTCCAAGTGTCCTTCCACTCATCCTCAGAAATGACACAGTTAAGTTCCTTTTCCCACACTTCCCTTAAATGTGAGGTGTGAACTGTAGAGTACCTTTTAAGAATATTATAAAATATTCTAATGGAGCCAGGTGACTTGTTTGAAAAGATTTGCCGTTTGTGTCTGATATATATTGTTGCACAGGATCCGCAACATTCCTTCGAATAAAATCCCTCACCTGGAGATATTGATAAAAATCCTTCCAAGGAATATCAAATTTTCCTTTTAACTGATTGAAAGACATAAAAACATGTCACTCGAAAAAGTCCTTCATTTTAGATAAACCATTATGGGCCCAATTTTGAAATCTGTTATCTGCCATGCCAGGTGCAAACTCGGGATTCTTCCATAATGGTGTGAACATAGACATTATGTTTGTGCGGCCTTCTAGGCTTCTTACTGTCCGCCATGCTGTAACTGTAGAAAGAGTAATCGGATTAGAGCAAGCGAGCCTTATGGATCACATCTTTCTGAGAAACAGTAGTTTTGCTAAAACGGACATTCAGACATTGAACTTTCTATGTCCTTCGACAATGAGTTAGATTTATTATGCACCCAGTCAGCTATAATTCGTAAATGCGTGCTCAGTAGGTAATTTTTAATTTAATTTTAATTTCTGGCAAATCTAATCCTCCCTCTACTGAGGGACGGCGTAGCATGGCCATCTTGAGACATGCCTTTCTTTTAGACCAAATAAAGGAAGTAAACCAATTGTATAACTGTTTAATTGTCTTATGAGACAGCATTACCGGTACCATTTGAAGTGGGTAGAGTAACCTGGGGAGAACATTCATTTTTAGTAATGCAATTCGGCCTATCCAGGAAATGGTAAGTGTATTCCATCTCTCCAGGTCAAGCCGAATGCGGTCGAACAGAGGGGGAAAGTTTGCTTTGTACATCTGCTCAAATTTAGGGGTTACATGTATTCTCAAGTAAGCAGGGGTGGTGGCCAAGTGGTTAATGCACTTAGTTTCAGTGCAGAAGGTTCCGGGTTCAAATCCCACCCCTGCCACATTTCTCCATGTAATGTGGAGTTGCGCCAGGAAGGGCATCCGGCGTAAAACCTGTGCCAATTCAACATGCAGATCCACCTTTGATTTGCTGTGGCGACCCCAAGTGCAAACAAGGGAGCAGCCGAAGGGACTTACTTACATGTATTCCCAAGTAAGTAAAACCCTCCGGAGACCATTTGAAAGGAAAAGGTCTCACAGAAGCTTGTTGCAAATTAAAAAGGCCCAGAGGCATAGCCTCAGACTTGGTAAAATTTATCTTGTAGCCCGAAAAACTACTAAAAACATTAATTGCCTTAATAAGGCAGGGAATAGAGGTCTCTGGATTGGTCATAACAATCAAAACATCATCAGCATAAAGTGTAATTTTATGCTCCTTATCTGCAATTCGAAGACCACTAATGCTATCATTGTCTCTAATAGCCTCAGCCAAAGGTTCTAGAGCAAGACCAAAGAGCAGAGGTGACAAGGGGCACCCCTGCCTTGTTCCTCTAAATATGGCAAAGTAGGGTGAGCGCAATCCATTTGTGAGTACTGCTGAGAGAGGACTTTTATACAGGATTTTATTCCAGTTTATAAAGATTGTTCCCAAACCAAACTTATTTAGTGTGTAAAATAAGTAAGGCCACTCTATGCAGTCAAATGCCTTCTCCGCATCTAGGGAAAGCACAAGGCCGCTTTTAGAGTGATGTTGGAAGTATCGAATTATAATTAGTATACGGCGCATGTTGTTATGAGAATTCCGACCTTTTATGAATCCAGTTTGGTCCTCTTTAATTAAGAGGGGTAATACTTTCTCCAATCTGACCCCTAACACTTTATAAAGAATTTTCTGATCGACATTTAATAATGAGATGGGTCTATATGATGCACAGTCTTCAGGAATCTTGCCTTTTTTAAGAATCAAAGAAACATTTGCTTCTCTAAGAGACTGTGGTAATGTGCCTTTAGTTAGGGAGTCATTCAGCATGTTCAGCAGAGGATCAATTAATATATCATGAAATTCTTTATAAAACTCCACACTGAGTCCATCTGGACCAGGGGACTTACCAGATTGTAACTTTTTAATGGCATGAAGTACCTCTTTTTTAGAAACAGGGGCATCAAGAGCTGTTTTCTGCTCTTCTGACAGACAAGGCAGGTTCAGCGAGGAAAAGTAATCATTCATTTTCTGAGATGAGTTAGGATGTTCTTCAGGTTTATATAAATGTTCATAAAAGCTTTTAAAAGCATTATTGATGCATAAGGCATCAAAACATTGGTTGCCTTGGTTATCCACAACTGAGCCAATAGTTTGAGAGTCAGATTTTTTTTTTGTTAAGTATGCCAATGTAAGGTTTATATGTGCACAAGTATGGATGTGTATGTGTGTGTGTGAAATGTATTGTTCTTCTTGTATATTGACATGTTCATATTGTCAATTATTCATATTGTTATATCTTTGCAAGAAAATTTAATAAAAATACTGGACAAAAAAAAAAGTATGCCAAATATTTCCCTGCTTTGTCACCACTTTCATACAATTTTGCGAATCTGATCTGATTTGAAGCTTCCATTGTCAGGAGGGAGTCTAAAGCACATCGAATTGCAGATACCTATTTAATTTTCTCTGAAGAAGGCCGCACACCACATTCTCTTTCAGCACGTCTGAACTTGGATTCAAGAATTGTTTTTGTTCAGGCTGTCTTTTCCTTTTAGTTGAAGCATAGGATATAATGATACCTCGAGAAAAGGCTTTTGAAGTCTCCCACAAAAAGGATGAGTCATTAGTAGAGCTAGAATTTGTAGAATAGAAAAACCTAAACTTGTCCCTAAAGTATGAGGAAAACCTCTCATCTGACAATATAAGGGGGTTAAATTTCCAGTATCTGGTTCGAGTTAATTGGTGTGATAATTTATACTGCAAAAAAACAGCAGCGTGGTCAGAGATTATAATTGGGCCTATTGAGCAACTAAAAGAGCACAATGAAGATCTAGGGAGCAAAAAATAGTCAATCCTTGAAGATGAGTGTGAAGCACCTGAGAAAAATGTATATTCTTTTTCAGTGAGATGCTGAGCTCTCCACACGTCTGCATAATCCATGTGCTCACAAAATGCATTAACTATCTTGGCATGTGAGGAAAGTGAGGGTCCACCAGGTGGAGATTTATCTATAACAGGGCAGTTAAGATCACCTCCTATAATAATATGTTTAGTGCTGAGATTAATTATTTCAGAAAATGCAGAGAATAGAAGATGTGTTGAGTAACCAGGTGGGTTGTAGATGTTCAATATTGAAATGTCTTCTCCAGAAAGAGTTCCCTTTAAAAGTACATAACAGCCTGAATTATCTTTTATATAGTCCATACATTTGAAAGGAAGATCCTTTTGTATCAAAATAGTTACACCACGGCTCCTTGGTGTAAAAGATGAAAAAAAAGATCTGATTAAACCCCCCGTTGAAGTTTTAAATGTTCACTGTCATTTAAATGTATTTCCTGCAGTAATACTACTTGCACCCCCTCCTTTTTAAGAAAGTTCAGAACCTTTTTACGCTTTATAGGTGTATGTAAGCCCTTAACATTCCAAGTACACAATTTAAGCCCTGACATAAAGACAGTTAAAGTGCAGAATAGCAAAGCATGAGTCAGTCATCAAAGTTTGGAGCATTGCAATAATGAACACCGGGCCAAAAAAGACACACATTGAACATTTAGAACAGAAAACGGTGTACTCAGGGTACACACATAGAACAAAACGCTGGCCTCCTCCCGAACACAGAGGAAATCGAGCGAGTGGGACCTCTAGCGGTAAAAAGAAACATCAGTCCGGGAACACCGGGACGCTGGGGGGCGTGTCTGTCTTTCCCTACAGTTATTTGCTGATGTACAGCTCTGTTCTTATTAAAACTTCTCATCAGCCTTTTACTGATTCACTTACAAGAAGATGATAGTCTGAGATGTTTCACGCTGTGCTGAGCAGTTTAAGCGTCACTCGTCATCATCAAGAGCGCCTCCATTGAGCGCGTGCACGTATTGCTCAGTCTCAGCGGGGTTATTAAACACTTGGCTCGAACCACGGTACGTCACCTTCAGTTTGGCCGGGTAGATCAGCCTGTATTCTGCACCAACAGCCTGGAGACGCTTCTTCACTGTGTTGTATCCTTTCCATTTGCGGAGCAGAGCCACCGAAAAATCCTGGAAAAACATAACCACGGAGTTTCCATGTTTAACCACATGATTCTTCCTTGCAAGTTCCCGGGAAGCATCCATCACGTGTTGTTTGTCCTGGAAGTTATGAAAACGAGCGACTACTGGTCTTGGTCTCTGTTTAGGTGAGGGTTTTGGACCGAGCGCGCGGTGTGCACTCTCCAGTTTGATACGTCCATTCTTCGTTTTAATTTGCAGCACTTCGGGGAGCCAGCGCTCAAAAAAGCGTGTCGGGTCCATACATCCTCAGGCACTCCCAGAATACGGACATTCATTCTGCGCCCCCTGTTCTCCAGTTCATCCACACGCTCAGCCAAAAAGTTCACAGTCTTTTCCAAAACTTCAGCCTTGGTTTTAGCTGGGTCCACTATGTCCTCCAGTGCTGAAATCCTCTGCTCTGTATCAGTTAGCCTGTTTTCATGGCTGTCCAACGTGTCGCTGAGTTTTTTTTAACAGCTCTAATACTGGTGCAAGTTTCTCATCAACAACTTTAGTGACACTTACTGTCACTTAAAGCGCCTTGGGGCAACTGTTTGTTGTGATTTGGTGCTATATAAATAAAACTGATTGAATTGATTGACTTCGCGCACCTCACGCACCACATCATGCAGCGCAGCCTGGAGTCCAGCATCAGTCCCGGGTTCCGCACAGCATGCTGCTCTGCCACATTAGCTTCATTAACACCCTCTTCAGCCATGCTTACTTGCCGTTCGTCAGTAGTATCCAAGGTCGTATTTTTCTTCCTTGGTCGTGCTTCTTGTCTCAAAAAATAGCTGTTAATGCTCATCTTAAATAGATCTATCACCAGATGAGTGGAGTTGTGGTCTTTAGTTGAAAATATTAATGAACAGCTTTACCAGCTCTCCCGGACCTGACTTCTCTCTACGCCTGCATTTTGAAGTCCCCAAAACAATAAAGTTTATCAGTTTGAACATTAAATATCTTGTCTTTGTGGTGTATTCAATTGAATATAGGTTGAAGAGGATTTGCAAATCATTGCATTCTCTTTTAATTTACATTTCACACAACGTCCCAACTTCATTGGAATTGGGGTTGTAAAAGAATAAGTGCATGTTTATTTAGTAAGTTCAATGTAAGTACATCCTAGCATCCGTCCATCTGCGGGAGACAATGGTGTAGAGTCCAGTTTGTTTTTTGTTTTTGTTTTGGTTTGTTTTATTTGTTTGTTTTTTAATACACTTTTTCAATTCATTTTCAATTTATTTTCATTTATAACAAATCAAAATCAAATCAATTTTTTTTATATAGCGCCAAATGACAACAGTTGCCCCAATGCGCTTTATATTGTAAGACAAAAGCCATACAATAATTACAGAAAAACCCCAACGGTCAAAACGACCCCCTGTGAGTAAGCACTTGGCAACAGTGGGAAGGAAAAACTCCCTTTTAACAGGAAGAAACCTCCAGCAGAACCAGGCTCAGGGAGGGGCAGTCTTCTGCTGGGACTGGTTGGGGCTGAGGGAGAGAACCAGGAAAAAGACATGCTGTGGAGGGGAGCAGAGATCGATCACTAATGATTAAATGCAGAGTGGTGCATACAGAGCAAAAAGAGAAAGAAATACTCAGTGCATCATGGGAACCCCCCAGCAGTCTAAGTCTATAACAGCATAACTAAGGGATGGTTCAGGGTCACCTGATCCAGCCCTAACTATAAGCTTTAGCAAAAAGGAAAGTTTTAAGCCTAATCTTAAAAGTAGAGAGGGTGTCTGTCTCCCTGATCTGAATTGGGAGCTGGTTCCACAGGAGAGAAGCCTGAAAGCTGAAGGCTCTGCCTCCCATTCTACTCTTACAAACCCTAGGAACTACAAGTAAGCCTGCAGTCTGAGAGCGAAGCGCTCTATTGGGGTGATATGGTACTAAGAGGTCCCTAAGATAAGATGGGACCTGATTATTCAAAACCTTATAAGTAAGAAGAAGAATTTTAAATTCTATTCTAGAATTAACAGGAAGCCAATGAAGAGAGGCCAATATGGGTGAGATATGCTCTCTCCTTCTAGTCCCCATCAGTACTCTAGCTGCAGCATTTTGAATTAACTGAAGGCTTTTCAGGGAACTTTTAGGACAACCTGATAATAATGAATTACAATAGTCCAGCCTAGAGGAAATAAATTACTAGAGGTCAGGGTAATGCCATCCAGAGTAAGGATCTGGTTAGACACCATGTTTCTAAGATTTGTGGGGCCAAGTACAATAACTTCAGTTTTATCTGAATTTAAAAGCAGGACATTAGAGGTCATCCATGTCTTTATGTCTGTAAGACATTCCTGCAGTTTAACTAATTGGTGTGTGTCCTCTGGCTTCATGGATAGATAAAGCTGGGTATCATCTGTGTAACAATGAAAATTTAAGCAATGCTTTCTAATAATACTGCCTAAGGGAAGCATGTATAAAGTGAATAAAATTGGTCCTAGCACAGAACCTTGAGGAACTCCATAACTGACCTTAGTCTGTGAAGAAGACTCCCCATTTACATGAACAAATTGTAATCTATTAGATAAATATGATTCAAACCACCGCAGCGCAGTGCCTTTAATACCTATGGCATGCTCTAATCTCTGTAATAAAATTTTATGGTCAACAGTATCAAAAGCAGCACTGAGGTCTACCAGGACAAGCACAGAGATGAGTCCACTGTCTGAGGCCATAAGAAGATCATTTGTAACCTTCACTAATGCTGTTTCTGTACTATGATGAATTCTGAAACCTGACTGAAACTCTTATATAGCACCAAATCACCACAAAGTTGCCTCAGTGTGCTTCACACAAGTAAGGTCTAACCTTACCAACCGCCAGAGCAAGAAAACAGGCAACAGTGGTAAGAAAAAACTCCCTCCGATGATTTGAGGAAGAAACCTCAAGCAGGCCAGACTCAGAGGGGTAACGTTCTGCTGGGCCATGCTACCAACACAGTTGACAAAACAATTTACAAAATGAATATGCAAGAAATTGTTGTCTTTTGTTTCTATCTGCACCTGTGTGAATGACTTATCAGTCCAGTGTGCGAGTGACAATCTCTGCTGCATTTGTTGCACATGTACTGTGATGCCTGCTGAGGCCGCCACTATTGCTTCTTCCTCCTCCTTGGCTCCTGACGTGGCCAAGCCAACTAAGGCGTCTTTTGCCAAGAATAGTGAATATACTCCTCATATTGGAGCATTCCCAGACCTCTGTGTTGGGCACCTTGTCCTGGCATCCGAATGGCAAAATTTATCTAAGGCACCTCATATGGTAGCTTTTGAGCTTTTTCTCATGTCTGGCGTAAGTGGTCCATGCCTCGCTACTGTAGAGGGGTGTGCTGAGCATGCAGGTCTGGTAGAAGCCGTTTTGTCTTCTCAGTGAGGCTGGAGTTGTTCTAGACTCTGTGCTTAGTTTTGCCAGAACTGCTGCTGCCTTCACCATCCTGCTGTTCATCTCTGCATCAATGGAGAGTGAGTTAGAGATGGTTGACCCAAGGTATGTGAAGTGCTCCATGACTTCCAGGCTGTAGCCATCAATGTCAGTGTTTGGGGGAGCAACTGTGACCTGTGCCATGACGTCTGTCTTCTTCAGACTGATGGTCAGTGCGAACTCCTTGCAGGCATGAGAGACGTGACTAACAAGCTGCTCCAGACCGTCTTCGGAGTGTGATGTCTAGGCTGCATTGTCGGCAAAGAGCATCTCATGAATGAGTACCTCCACAACCTTGGTCTTGGTGCAAAGTCGGGCAATGTTGAAGAGCTTGCCATGGGCCCTGGTGTGAATGTACACTCCCTCACTGCAATCCTTCAAGCGTACTGCAGGAGCATGGAGAAGAAGATTCCAAAGAGCGTTGGTGCAAGGACACATCCCTGGTTCACTCCACTGGTAACTGGGAAGGCCTCTGATGTTGCAGCATTGAAGCAAACTGTACTGTGCATGTTCTCATGGAATGAAGAGACCAGTGCAAGGAGTTTTGGGGGACAGCCAGTCTTCTGCAGGGGCCTGAAGAGTCCGCTTCGACTGACCAAGGCTTTCACCTTGGTCAGGTCGATGAAGGTGATGTAGAGTGGCATTTGCTGCTCTTGACACTTCTGCAGCTGGCGTGTTGAAAAGATCATGTTCACAGTAGACCTCTCAGCTCAAAAGCAGCACTGGGACTCTGGGTAAAAACGCAAGGCCTAAGTCTGTAAATGCTCTAAGGCAACACGGGCGAAGGCCTTCCCACCAGTGCTGAGAAGGGAGATACCTCGATAATTATTGCAGTCGCTTCTGTCTCCTTTGTTCTTATGCAAGGTGATAATGCTCGCATCTCGCATGTCCTGGGGAATGTGTCCCTGTTCCTAGCAAAGGCAGAATAGATTGTGCAGGTGTTTTAGCAGCACAGGTTTCCCCACTCTTTAAGACTTGTGACGGGATGCCGTCACTCCCTGGGACCTTCTCATTAGCAAGGCAGTCATTGGCTTTTCCAAGCTCTTCCATGGTTGGTGGCATGTCTAGCTCTTCCCTGACCGGCAGATTTTGGATGTCCTCGAGGGCTATGACTGTGATAATGTTCTGGGTTGCATACAGCTCGAGATAGATCGAGCGGTGTTTTTCTGTATCTGTTAGCTGTTTAATCTGCGCAGTTAGATTGATCTAGTTATCTAGATTACGATTTGTTTCCCAGTGTAATCTTTACGTGCCTTAACTAAAGCACTCCCTCTGCTGAATCACCTCTAAATTATTTACACATTATTCACTTTGCGTGTTTTTAGGAATCCGCTAGCTTAGCGTAGCTACTAGCTCTTAGCCGATTTAGCATGGCGGCTTCTCCTGTCTCTCCCGCACTTTTCTGCTCTGGGTGTGAAATGTTTAGTTATTCCTCGGCCTCCTTTAGCAGTAATGGTACTTGTAATAAGTGTAGCTTATTCATAGCTTTGGAGGCCAGGCTGGGCGAATTGGAGACTCGGCTCCGCACCGTGGAAAATTCTACAGCTAGCCAGGCCCCTGTAGTCGGTGCGGACCAAGGTAGCTTAGCCGCCGTTAGTTACCCCCTGGCAGATCCCGAGCAGCTGGGAAAGCAGGCTGACTGGGTGACTGTGAGGAGGAAGCGTAGCCCTAAACAGAAGCCCCGTGTACACCGCCAACCCGTTCACATCTCTAACCGTTTTTCCCCACTCGACGACACACCCGCCGAGGATCAAACTCTGGTTATTGGCGACTCTGTTTTGCGAAATGTGAAGTTAGCGACACCAGCAACCATAGTCAATTGTCTTCCGGGGGCCAGAGCAGGCGACATTGAAGGAAATTTGAAACTGCTGGCTAAGGCTAAGCGTAAATTTGGTAAGATTGTAATTCACGTCGGCAGTAATGACACCCGGTTACGCCAATCGGAGGTCACTAAAATTAACATTAAATCGGTGTATAACTTTGCAAAAACAATGTCGGACTCTGTAGTTTTCTCTGGGCCCCTCCCCAATCAGACCGGGAGTGACATGTTTAGCCGCATGTTCTCCTTGAATTGCTGGCTGTCTGAGTGGTGTCCAAAAAATGAGGTGGGCTTCATAGATAATTGGCAAAGCTTCTGGGGAAAACCTGGTCTTGTTAGGAGAGACGGCATCCATCCCACTTTGGATGGAGCAGCTCTCATTTCTAGAAATCTGGCCAATTTTCTTAAATCCTCCAAACCGTGACTATCCAGGGTTGGGAGCAGGAAGCAGAGTTGTAGTCTTACACACCTCTCTGCAGCTTCTCTCCCCCTGCCATCCCCTCATTACCCCATCCCCGTAGAGATGGTGCCTGCTCCCAGACCACCAATAACCAGCAAAAATCTATTTAAGCATAAAAATTCAAAAAGAAAAAATAATATAGCACCTTCAACTGCACCACAGACTAAAACAGTTAAATGTGGTCTATTAAACATTAGGTCTCTCTCTTCTAAGTCCCTGTTGGTAAATGATATAATAATTGATCAACATATTGATTTATTCTGCCTTACAGAAACCTGGTTACAGCAGGATGAATATGTTAGTTTAAATGAGTCAACACCCCTGAGTCACACTAACTGTCAGAATGCTCGTAGCACGGGCCGAGGCGGAGGATTAGCAGCAATCTTCCATTCCAGCTTATTAATTAATCAAAAACCCAGACAGAGCTTTAATTCATTTGAAAGCTTGACTCTTAGTCTTGTCCATCCAAATTGGAAGTCCCAAAAACCAGTTTTATTTGTTATTATCTATCGTCCACCTGGTCGTTACTGTGAGTTTCTCTGTGAATTTTCAGACCTTTTGTCTGACTTAGTGCTTAGCTCAGATAAGATAATTATAGTGGGCGATTTTAACATCCACACAGATGCTGAGAATGACAGCCTCAACACTGCATTTAATCTATTATTAGACTCTATTGGCTTTGCTCAAAAAGTAAATGAGTCCACCCACCATTTTAATCATATCTTAGATCTTGTTCTGACTTATGGTATGGAAATAGAAGACTTAACAGTATTCCCTGAAAACTCCCTTCTGTCTGATCATTTCTTAATAACATTTACATTTACTCTGATGAACTACCCAGCAGTGGGGAATAAGTTTCATTACACTAGAAGTCTTTCAGAAAGCACTGTAACTAGGTTTAAGGATATGATTCCTTCTTTATGTTCTCTAATGCCATATACCAACACAGTGCAGAGTAGCTACCTAAACTCTGTAAGTGAGATAGAGTATCTCGTCAGTAGTTTTACATCCTCATTGAAGACAACTTTGGATGCTGTAGCTCCTCTAAAAAAGAGAGCTTTAAATCAGAAGTGCCTGACTCCATGGTATAACTCACAAACTCGTAGCTTAAAGCAGATAACCCGTAAGTTGGAGAGGAAATGGCGTCTCACTAATTTAGAAGATCTTCACTTAGCCTGGAAAAAGAGTCTGTTGCTCTATAAAAAAAGCCCTCCGTAAAGCTAGGACATCTTTCTACTCATCACTAATTGAAGAAAATAAGAACAACCCCAGGTTTCTTTTCAGCACTGTAGCCAGGCTGACAAAGAGTCAGAGCTCTATTGAGCTGAGTATTCCATTAACTTTAACTAGTAATGACTTCATGACTTTCTTTGCTAACAAAATTTTAACTATTAGAGAAAAAATTACTCATAACCATCCCAAAGATGTATCGTTATCTTTGGCTGCTTTCAGTGATGCCGGTATTTGGTTAGACTCTTTCTCTCCGATTGTTCTGTCTGAGTTATTTTCATTAGTTACTTCATCCAAACCATCAACATGTTTATTAGACCCCATTCCTACCAGGCTGCTCAAGGAAGCCCTACCATTATTTAATGCTTCGATCTTAAATATGATCAATCTATCTTTGTTAGTTGGCTATGTACCACAGGCTTTTAAGGTGGCAGTAATTAAACCATTACTTAAAAAGCCATCACTTGACCCAGCTATCTTAGCTAATTATAGGCCAATCTCCAACCTTCCTTTTCTCTCAAAAATTCTTGAAAGGGTAGTTGTAAAACAGCTAACTGATCATCTGCAGAGGAATGGTGTGTTTGAAGAGTTTCAGTCAGGTTTTAGAATTCATCATAGTACAGAAACAGCATTAGTGAAGGTTACAAATGATCTTCTTATGGCCTCGGACAGTGGACTCATCTCTGTGCTTGTTCTGTTAGACCTCAGTGCTGCTTTTGATACTGTTGACCATAAAATTTTATTACAGAGATTAGAGCATGCCATAGGTATTAAAGGCACTGCGCTGCGGTGGTTTGAATCATATTTGTCTAATAGATTACAATTTGTTCATGTAAATGGGGAATCTTCTTCACAGACTAAAGTTAATTATGGAGTTCCACAAGGTTCTGTGCTAGGACCAATTTTATTCACTTTATACATGCTTCCCTTAGGCAGTATTATTAGACGGTATTGCTTAAATTTTCATTGTTACGCAGATGATACCCAGCTTTATCTATCCATGAAGCCAGAGGACACACACCAATTAGCTAAACTGCAGGATTGTCTTACAGACATAAAGACATGGATGACCTCTAATTTCCTGCTTTTAAACTCAGATAAAACTGAAGTTATTGTACTTGGCCCCACAAATCTTAGAAACATGGTGTCTAACCAGATCCTTACTCTGGATGGCATTACCCTGACCTCTAGTAATACTGTGAGAAATCTTGGAGTCATTTTTGATCAGGATATGTCATTCAAAGCGCATATTAAACAAATATGTAGGACTGCTTTTTTGCATTTACGCAATATCTCTAAAATCAGAAAGGTCTTGTCTCAGAGTGATGCTGAAAAACTAATTCATGCATTTATTTCCTCTAGGCTGGACTATTGTAATGTTATGTGTCGGACGCAGCTCGGAGAACCGACCAGCGTTTGAAGGACCCAGTATGAAATAAGCAGAGCATGGTACAAAGGCTAACTGAATTTAATACATAACAGTGATACATAAAAATACAAAAGAAAGTGCTGTCTGGCGTGGTGCGCTCCCAGCAGCGCTAACGGTCCGGAGCCAGAAGCTGTTCGGACTCGAGGACCCCGCCGACACCCCCCAGGTGGCCGCAACAAACCGAGTCTGTGAAAGAAGGAACCATTATGTGAGTCCACACTCTACACACAGAGAGAACACTTAAAGGTGTACAAACAGCAAACACTTCCTGGCTTGATTACTAATCAACTTCCCAACCTGCAGGCATGGAACATCCAGTTCACAAAACTCCACTGCAGTGGAAGTCGATACATGACTAACATACAGCTCAATATAATAAAGGTGTGAGGGACACCACATTTACTGACTGTATAAATGTTAGTCACAAAATCTAACGTACCTCAGGAAGTGTGCTGACGAGCGTGAGACCTCACCCCCTCCTCTTTCACAGACCGTGCATCAAACCTGGACGTTCTCTGCATCCATTGATGATGAGATGGCTCCCGAGACGACGAGCTCACCCGTCTGGTCACAAGGTCGAGTCTCTGGCAAATACACACTGTGCACTCCAGTCTTAAATGCCACCATGTTCCAATCCATGCAGATGCACCACAGCTGTGAGTCCTGATGAGCCGCAGGTGATCAGCCTCAGGTGATCAGGGTGAGGTCCTGATAAACTCAGCAACACAGCCACTCAGTTCCAAATGCAAACCACCTGGAAGGAGAAGCAAAGGACAGAAACAAAAAGGCAGCCAGGCCCCCCCAGCCATATAACATGTAATTCATTATTATCAGGTTGTCCTAAAAGTTCCCTAAAAAGCCTTCAGTTAATTCAAAATGCTGCAGCTAGAGTACTGACGGGGACTAGAAGGAGAGAGCATATCTCACCCATATTGGCCTCTCTTCATTGGCTTCCTGTTAATTCTAGAATAGAATTTAAAATTCTTCTTCTTACTTATAAGGTTTTGAATAATCAGGTCCCATCTTATCTTAGGGACCTCGTAGTACCATATCACCCCAATAGAGTGCTTCGCTCTCAGACTGCAGGCTTACTTGTAGTTCCTAGGGTTTGTAAGAGTAGAATGGGAGGCAGAGCCTTCAGCTTTCAGGCTCCTCTCCTGTGGAACCAGCTCCCAATTCAGATCAGGGAGACAGACACCCTCTCTACTTTTAAGATTAGGCTTAAAACTTTCCTTTTTGCTAAAGCTTATAGTTAGGGCTGGATCAGGTGACCCTGAACCATCCCTTAGTTATGCTGCTATAGACGTAGACTGCTGGGGGGTTCCCATGATGCACTGTTTCTTTCTCTTTTTGCTCTGTATGCACCACTCTGCATTTAATCATTAGTGATCGATCTCTGCTCCCCTCCACAGCATGTCTTTTTCCTGGTTCTCTCCCTCAGCCCCAACCAGTCCCAGCAGAAGACTGCCCCTCCCTGAGCCTGGTTCTGCTGGAGGTTTCTTCCTGTTAAAAGGGAGTTTTTCCTTCCCACTGTAGCCAAGTGCTTGCTCACAGGGGGTCGTTTTGACCGTTGGGGTTTTACATAATTATTGTATGGCCTTGCCTTACAATATAAAGCGCCTTGGGGCAACTGTTTGTTGTGATTTGGCGCTATATAAAAAAAAAATTGATTGATTGATTGATTGATAGTACTCAACCCAGCAGTGCAGTTGATTCCCCTGGTCTGTGATGACTTTGCCTGTCTTTGACTTGAGTGGGGCAGACTTGGAGGTGGATGGGCCTGTTGCCTTCTTGATGCCCTCATACATGCCTCTTGCATCCCCAGTGTCGGCAGCTGTCTGTATACTGCTGCAGAGGTTCAGCCAGTATGAGTTGGTGCAGCGGTGGGCGGTTTGCAGGGCTTTTCTCTTGGCAGCTTTGAGGGCTTCTAATGTGCTGGGACTGGGTGCTGCCTTGCATGGTCGATGACCAGCAGCATTTTCTCTGAGCTGCCAACACAGCAGGTGTTGATGCATGGGTGACCCTTCTTGGAGTGGTGCAGCTTCCTTGGAACAACGCGCACCTTGCTGGTCAGGAGGAAGTGATCCATATTGCAGTCTGCACTATGGTAGCAGTGGGTGAGGAGAACATTGGCAAGGGCTGCACACCTGGTGATGACTAGATCCATCTGGTGCCAGTGGTGGGACCACAGGTGTCTCCAAGACACCTGCTGTATGTCCTTGCATTTGAAGAAAGTGTTGGTCATGCATAGGCCATGATAGCAGCACATCTGCATCAGTTGATGGCCGTTGTCATTGATCTTGCCCCTTCCGTACACACCTAGGCACATGGGCCAGGCCTTGTGATCAGCACCCACTCTGGTGTTGATGTCTCCGAGTAGATAGAGGTCTTCTGTGCTGGGAATCACAGTTATCACTTCGTCTAGGGATCTGTAGAACTGGTCTTTTTCCTCTGGGTTGGAGTAGAGGGTTGGAGCGTACGCACTGACGATGGTGGCTGGGCCTGAAGATGTTGAAAGCCGTAGGGCAAGGATTCTCTCACTGCCAGTTGATGGTGGCTTAATGCACAAGACCAGGGTGTTCTTCACAGCAAAACCGACACCGTGCTGACAGGATTTGTCCAAGGACTTCCCTTGCCAAGAGAAGGTGTAACTTCCTTCCTTGATGGTACTGCTGTCTGACAGCTGAGTTTCCTGGAGGCAGGCAATGTCAACATTTAGTCATGAGAGTTCCCTGTCAATGGCGGCAGTTTTGCAGGCATCATTAATTTGCTGCAGATCAGCAGAGAGGCCAGGGCACATGGTCCTGATGTTCCAGCTTGCAAAATGAAGCCTGGAATCTTCTTTCTTCTTTTGTTCTTGTTGTCTGGTGCAGCTGCCTTTTGAAGTTTACTCTAAGCTTCATGCACCCAGTGGAGCAAGCAGGCAATGGCGAGACAGCACCTTACTGGCTGGCGGCTGTCCAGTTTGAAGCGGGCGGCAGCGGTCTAATGAGATGCGAGGATACCTCCCACTGTCAGAAGTGACCCCTGGTGCTCCTTCCCTTTGCTAAACAGATGGTCTTATAACTGATAAACTGCCACTTCTCGTGTTGTGGCGGCATCTTACAATGACGCTGGAGTGTCCTCTCCAGTGGAGCTACAAAGCCTGGGCAGGCCAATATGGAAGATCCGCTGTTGCCCATGCAGCAGGTCCCCCCTCTCCACGCCATCACTGTTGGTCCAAAGGAGGGGCAGAAGCCAGTGCAGTTTGGCAGTCGTGTCGCAGGAGTTGCTGAGAAAGTGCTGAAGTTCAGCAGCAGACCACGTTAGGGACTCCGACTCCAGATTGTTCCTCGAGGTTTACTCCTGAAAGCCTTGTCCAAGACTGGATATAGCCGCAAGGCAGCGGAGGTTTGAGATCCAAGTTTCCTTCTGCTAGATGAACTTCCTTTCCAGGCTGACGAGTTCCATCTACCCAAAGCAACTGGTTTAGAGGCGACAGAGACCCGCCTTTGCCCCTTCTCCTGTCAGGAGAAGCACTTCCGTCAGGCTTCGAAGCTAAACCACACGAACAGCATGAGTGCTTACATGTGTGATTTTATTCTGTAAGTTTAATGTAAGTACATAATATAATTGTAAAGATGTTAAAAATACATGGATGACACAAGAAAGTGAAAACACTTATTTCCATTATGGTCCATTTAAACATCAAATGATAAAATAAAATTAATAACAGAATAATAATAATAATAATTAATAAATAATAATAACTCTAGGGGTTGGTAAGGTTACTTGTGTGAAGCACCTTGAGGCAGTTTTGTTGCGATTTGGCGCTATATAAATGAAATGAAAATGTAATAATGATTATAATGGTAATGGTGATGATGACGATGATAATAAGAGTAATGGTGGTGATGATATGTTATTTCTTTTCTTTTTTCTCATGTGACCATTTTTTTCTTGCTGTGAAAAAAATGCCTGCAATAGAACATAAACGATGATTCATCGTCGTCTGAGAAGATGCACGGAAACAGAAGAACCAAAGCCAATAATAAATGAGTGTTCCACAAAAACAATAAGTCTGTGAAGTTCTTCTTTCGAACAAGTGAGAAGAAAAGTTATCATCACTGTGCTCGTGTCTGAAGTTAATGTGGATTACATGTTACATCAACAGATTTACGTGTAATATCAATACATTTACAAGGTGTCAATTTAGAAAAGCTTTTTATACAGTTACAGTCATTTTTAGAAGACAATCACATCCTCAAAAAATTCCAATCTATTCGAGATCTGCAAATCTGTCTCCCTATGAGGACTAATGGGAGCGATGCTTTGACTTCATTTTTTAATTGTATTCATGATGTAAATCAGTGTCTGTTCCAAAACTTCCTCGATCTGAATGATGGTAAAACTGAGACCTTTGTGTTTGAATGTCGTACCGTCAAACGTTGGCGTTCTGGCTAATTATTTAAAACCAGCTGTCAAGAATTTTTTGTGATATTTGACGGCTGTTTGAGGTTCCATCAACAGATACACTCTGTTTTTACGTCTTCTGTCTAAAGTAAAGTCCTTCCTCAGTAGACCAGATCTTCAGACGGTCATTCATGCATTCATCAGCTCCAGACTTGATGACTGTGATGCTCTTCATCCTGGTGTTAACCGTCTTCTCTTGGACGTCTCCAACTCGTGCAAAATGCTGCTGCTTCTCTTTTAATGAACACTTCCAGAAGTGAGCACATCACTCCTGTCCTGTACTCACTCCACTGGCTTCCAATTTGTTTTAGAATTGATTTTAAGATTTTAATGTTTGTTTCTAAAGTTGTTTGTGTTCTTGCACCTTCCGACCTGTCTGAGATTTTAACTCTCTTCACTTACATTCGGACTTTACGGGTGTCTACTCGACTTCAGATGTTCTGAGGACAAAGTACAAACTCTGAGCTGATGGTGTTTCTGTGGTCGCTGAACCCAAATCTTAAGAGCAGAAAGAGCAGCCCAAAGGTTTCAGGAGGTTTATTCAGCTGGTCCAGACTCTCCTGAGGAAGCAGCATCATCACGGGTGTCCAGCACGTGTTCTTAGGCCTGTGTTTGATGATGATGGAGATGATCTGCACGCACCTTCAGGAACCTGGAACTTTGTTACATTACAGCAAAGATTGGGTGGGGGGGATCTGTTTTGATTGACCTTGACCTTTGGCCAATCTGTTCCAAAAGTTAACCATCTGGAGACACTCAAGTCAACCCAGGCAGACAAAAGGCCCATCCTCACTTCTCAAAATAATCTTCTGCAGCTGCTGGGTTCCTCAACACTCAGGCACCTGCATGCTACATCATGACCAGAGAAATGCACCACATGGATGAAATGTCCAAGCTGATGTTCCCTCAACGCCAGTGGTTCTCCTGATCTGAGAGTCTCTTAGCAACCACTGTTTTAACACAAAGTCTTTCCATAAGGATCCTCCAAAGAGACCACGTCCCAAAGATGTCCAGCCATCATCTTTGGTCACTGGTAAGAGTCCAAATCTGACACCCAGACAGTGAGACAGACAGGACCATCACACCTTCATTCTGCAGAGACACCAACATCATTTTTAAAGAGTACAAATTGCTCTGCATACATCATTTTAAATATTAATTCACCGATTTTAAGTGCAACTTGACAGACATGTCGAGTTTATTCTATTTTTTTTATATTATTTTAGTTTAGTTTAAAGTTGGGTGAGTTTATTTTAATGTGGTATATTTTATAATGATTGATCATCATAGATACAATTTGTGACATTGTGCTTTGTGCACAAATGTGTCTATCCTGAATATAAATAAATAAATAAAAAAATTCGTTCACCAAACGTCTTTCTTCCGTCAGTGTTTCATACCTTCACAATAAAAGTGTAAAGGTGTGTTTTATTCTGAAGGATACACGTTATTTTTGACAGGAAATGCAGCAGCCAGATCGTTTTGTGTGATCGCCGCTGGATAATTTTGTGTGATTTTGTCGGTAAGTTGTTTCAACTTTAGAATTATTGCTAGCATGATAGCTGTGTGCTAACACTTAGCATCGATGTCTGGTCGTTAAAAAAAGAGCACACAGACTGGTTAGTATTAGCCAAGTTCAACTACGGTCGCTTTTTAAAAAATTGTAAAAAACGTATTTAGTAAACACTGTGACTTTTCAGCGGTAAGTTTATGAACTTTGATGTTTCATGTTTTTATCTTCGGTCCTGAGTTTTCAGCGCTTAGTTTAGCTTTTTTTTGTTTGTTTTAGCACACATCACATGTTCGTTTGTGTCGTCATTCATGCTAAACTTTAATGTGTTCGGTGACTATATTCAGTCCGTCTTTGATTTTAATGCGAAATAACCAGGTTTGTGACAGTATTTTGTGGTTCGTAAGCTAGCTGTTGGTAGGCAGTGGAACTAGTCGAAAGTCGATTCATCGAGCGACGCAAATAAATCCTCTTTTTTTAACATTTTAAATCATTTGAGTTAATCTCATAATGTTTTCTTATATTTCTGAAATGTAAAGAAATACTTCATTTAAACGTTTAAACCAATTTTAATATGCTTTTACCTCTATACCTCTAACAGCTTCAGGGCATTTCCATGTGACTTGCGTTGCATTTTTTGGTAAATTAGTATTTTTTCTGTGCAACTCCCACATAAATACATTTTTAAACAATTAATTGCATGCATGGGTCAGCTGGTAGAAGGTATGAAATGGCACCAAAAAAGTAATAAGTCTTTTAATTAATTACAGCGTGGCTCACGTTAGACAAAAAGGAAAGGGCAAAAAACGTAACCAACTATTTTTAAAAGTCTCCTTCAACTAAAAATAACTGGAACGTAGAAATACCAATAATGTAATTGTAACACATGAGGCTCTTATGTTATAAGGGAAAAGAAAATATTTTGCTCCAAATATTCTTGGGCTCTTGCATAATCATCGTGACTTGCGTTACATTTTTCCTCAAAGTGGAAAAATACAATTATGTCACCAGATGTAAAGCATTTTTTATTTATAAGTAATCTATGACTGAAGATATTTCTTGGGGACTCCATTTTTTTTTTTTTTTAAAGTACACTGAAGTAAACATTAACCCTTTGTTTTCTTAATTTAGTGTACATGGATAACCTACTAAATAGTACAAATCTAATACATGTACATGTATATGTATATTGGCATACCATACCTTTCTATAGTACTGACTACTGAGGTAAACTCTCATTCCAATTGCAAGAGATCACTTGGATTCAAAAGCTAAAACTCTACCATGCAAAGTGAAAGTCAAACATCAACAACATCCAGAAACGCCGCTGCCTTCTCTGGGCCCGAGCTCATTTGAAATGGACAGACGCAAAGTGTGCTGTGGTCTGATGAGTCCACATTTCAAATTGTTTTTGGAAATCATGGACGTCTCTTCCTCTGGACAAAAGAGGAAAAAGACCATCCAGATTGTTACAGCACAAAGTTCAAAAGCCAGCATCTGTGATGGTATGGGGGTGTGTTAGTGCCCATGACATGGGCAACTTACACATCTGTGATGGCACCATCAATGCTGAAAGGTACATCCAGGTTTTGGAGCAACACATGCTGCCATCCAAGCAACGTCTTTTTCAGGGACGTCCCTGCTTATTTCAGCAAGACAATGCCAAGCCACATTGTGCACGTGTTACAACAGCGTGGCTTCGTAGTAAGAGTGCGGGTACTACACTGGCCTGCCTGCAGTCCAGACCTGTCGCCCATTGAAAATGTGTGGCACATTATGATCCACAAAATACAACAACAGAGACCCCGGACTGTTGAACAACTGAAGTCGTACATCAAGCAAGAATGGGAAAGAATTCCACCTACAAAGCTTCAACAATTAGTGTCCTCAGTTCCCAAACGCTTATTGAGTGTTGTTAGAAGGAAAGGTGATGTAACACAATGGGAAACATACCACTGTCCCAGCTTTTTTGAAACGTGTTGCAGGCATCCATTTCAAAATGAGCAAATATTTGGACAAAAACAATAAAGTTTATCAGTTTGAACATTAAATATCTTGTCTTTGTGGTGTATTCAATTGAATGTAGGTTGAAGAGGATTTGAAAATCATTGAATTCTGTTTATATTTACATTTTACACAACGTCCCAACTTCATTGGAATTGGGGTTGTATAAAATGGGAGAAACAACGTTATATTCTCCCCAAATTATCCAATTTTTTTTGATTTGTAAAACTGGATCAAGAAAGCTGTGACAACTTTGCTTCGTTAATAAGTAAATGCTGTTCACTATTAAGACATTAATTTGCAGCAGTCAGTATAAAATGAAATTTTAGACGGATTATTGCAGCTTTACATATTTAAAGGAAGTGTGGTGGGCAGTGATACCGGTAACGCGTTACTAAGAAACGCGTTACTCTAATCTGACCACTTTTTTAGTAACGAGTAATCTAACGCATTAATCTTTCCAAATCAGTAATCAGATTAAAGTTACTTCTCCAAGTCACTGTGTGTTACTATTATTTTTGCATTGTGGGTCGATAGCAGCATTAATTTTGGTCCGTGGGCAGGGGGTCGGGGTTTGACTGAACTGCCCACTTTAAGCGAGCTGTGAGCTTTTCATCTGTGGTTTTCTGCAGCAGCTCGTCCTCACCTCCTAAAGCACGGTGACAACAGCACACCTGCACTGAGCTTTACAAAGACATTGTTATGCTTGTTTTCTCCATTTAGAATTCTGAGCTGAGCTGCTCCGTATCTGCTCGTTAAAAACAGCTGATCCTCCGCGACGCGTCAACAACTAACACTATTTCCCACTCAAATGCACCTAAACTCTTTCTGAGGACCACATGATGTGAAAACGCAATAAAACTTTCTTACTTGTAAATCTGGTCATGTTTTCTGCATAAATAAATGTTATCCATTCTTTGTGCTCAAACGTGGGCGAATCCAGATGGAATGGGGGCGTGGGGCAAGAATGTGCCCCCCCACAACAACCCTAGATTAAAGGTCCAGTTTTGAAGCATTTTTTACTACAACTACTAATACTACTTATAATAATAATAATAATAATAATAATAATAATAATTTCGACAAGTAAAATGTTTAGAGAGAATTTAAATGTTAGAAAAATGTTAGAAAGAATTTAAGTTATATTTATACAATGTAGGTTAGAAATTGCAAGTTTTACTGTTACAGTGCTGTCAACAGTTAAATATGAGGTCAAGAAAGAGTGAGTTTTGGCAAAACAAGTATCATTGTCATGTTGAGGTAGTAGAGGGTTGTTGTTGTTGGCAGGTAGGGAAAGTAACTAAAAAAGTAACTAGTAATCTAACTTAGTTACTTTTACAATTGAGTAATCAGATTACTTTTTCAAAGTAACTGTGGCAAAACTGGTGGTGGGTCTCCACTTACAACTACTGTTTGTGCTTGCTGGGAGCTGCACAGCGCCACCTTGTGGTTGCGTCTCCACCTCAATCAGGGTCGCTGAGGCGGATCTGCATGTTGATTTGGCACTTACCGACGCAACTCCACATTACATGGTGAATGAGTAGGGTTGGGGTTTGAACCAGGAACCTTCCGCATTGAACCAATTGAGCACCGCTGCTTCCCCACCACATTGCAAGCTTTAGGGAAGTAAGTCTTTCATCACTAACAAAGGCACCGAGTTCCTGGTTTCCACAGCCTGACCCAGCACCCAGTCCATGTGGGCACTGAACCGTGTCAGAGCCAGAAAACATCACCGAGAAGGACTCTGAGATCCTATCCCTGCTATGCACAGGCTGGTGATGATGTTCTGCATGTTTTGTGCAATTTTCCAGCCTCCAAAACAGAATCAAACATTTTATGAAAATCAATATATGTTTTAGAGGAACACTGATGATGAAGAAGAATGCAGGGACAGGTTGCAGTGTGCTTTACTGTCTGAGTACCGCTGCAGCTAAAAGCTCACTGGTCGGTTGAAGCGTGTGATGTATATTCAGGTTTTGGAGCTTCAGCATCGAGTCAGAGTCGACAAACAGCTGAACACGGTGACTCCTCCACGTTGGTGCTCGCAGCGACCTTTGAACGTTTTGTGTATCTGTTGGGCAGCTCGCTGCCAGAGCCGTGTTCAAACGCTGCAGGCCCTCGACTTCAAACACATGCGTTTACTTAGAGGGCTGACCGGCGTAGGCGGCTATTTGACCACGTCGAGCTCTAATCTTAAAATGAGTTCTAAATGACTGCACTGTTATTACACATTACTAATATTCTGATTAGTACTTTGATGGGAGACCTCTTAGCGAGGAGTGTGTGTGTGTTTGTTTTTCTCCAGGTAAAACTGGAGTTGCATCGTTCGTAAAGCTATCTGTAGTGGATCTGCTACAACGACTGAATGAAATGTTGGCAGCTGAAAGACAACTAAAATTAGAATCATCATGATGAGATGATTTAAAATAGGGTGTGGGAAATATAGTGTGAGAGAGTGATCCCCCCCCCCCCCCCCCCCAGAGAACAAATGAATAGCTGTGCTCCCCCCCGACACATACACACAATTTCAATATCTTTATGTGTTTCTTTTTATTCTTATACACATCCTAAACACATTTTAAAAGTATTTATGCATTTTTTTTTTCTTTTTATTGAGGTTCCAACAAGCAATGTATCTATTTCAGTTCAACATAATTATAGAACCATTTCTGAACATTTTTCAAACAAAGAAACAAAGCACAGCAGGTCACACCGAACAGAAATCATAAAATAAAATTTAGAAGGGGGGAAGGGGGGATCTACAAAGCAAGATTCACACAGAACTCGGCTGTCATTATAATGGCCGTATTCCATTCCCCATGTTGTCAATTAAATAAAACATATTTCAGTCTATCTGGGTCCACGTTCTCCATGAGTGGTTTCCATTTCTTGGCAAAGCCATTAATGTTGTCATGAAGGGTGAAAGTCAGTTTTTCCAAAGGTAGTATTCGCAGCACTTCCTTATACCAGTCATCTAGTGTGGGTACATCCTTGGAAATCCAGAAATTGAGAATTGTCTTCCTCGCCATGTACATCAGTATTCTAATTAGTGTTCTAGGAGTTCCTTGTATTGACTGGTTTAGCTGCTAGGATACATTGCAGGGGTTACAGTTCCAAATCATATCCAACCAGGGCAGCAACTTCGTTCTTCACTTATCCCCAAAACCTTTGTATTTTTATACATTCCCAAAACATATATACCTATGTACCCACTTCCCTGTCACATTTATGGCATTTGGTGGGTCCCAGGCCAAGCTTGGCCCTCAGTATTGGTGTCCAATAAAGTCTATGTAATATTTTAAATTAACTCTCTCGATCAGTATTACTACTCGGAGTGCTAAGTGTATTTTTTATAATTGTTGCCCAGGTATCATCAGCTATCTGGCAGTTTATGTCACTCTGCCACTGCTTGCGGATGTGATCAGTAGAGTAATTGATGTTTAGGCTTAAAGTCGCATAGACATGAGAGATGAATTTTTTTCGGCATGGGTTTTTTAAGGATATTTTCTATGAAACACTCATTTGGCGCCTGATTATTTTTTGGTATGTAATGTCTTAATTGTAGGTATCAGTAAAACTGAGACTGTAGAGAGTATTTACTTTTTAAGCCCTCAAAGGACTCCATTGTTCTTCCTTCATAAAGTTTGGAAAGCTGATCCAGACCTCTCTCCTGCCAGAGTTTAAACACTGAATCTTGACAGGAGGGGGAGAAATCTAGGTTCCTCCTTATGGGAGCCAGAAGTGAAAAATGTTTTTGAAGTTTAAAGCTGGTCTTAATCTTATTCCATGTGATCAATGTGTTTTGGACAATAAAGTTATTTTGGACTTCCAGTTTTACCTTCTAAGGTCAAAATGCCCGGCTGTTTTCCTCCAGAAGGATTTCAGTGGCCTTGGTGACGCATTTGGCTCACTCTCCATTTGCCCTCCACTACAGACTCTACGCACACACGGGCAGAGACTGATATAAACTCATCTGCACACATGACGCACGCCTGACTTTTTTACCTTGTCAAATGAATTGTGTAAATATTTTGTCTAAATCTATATATAAAAAAAAATCTATTAGGAATTGAATTCAGCAACATCTGTAAAGTCAGAGTTCTCCCCAGACAATGGAACAACGGCATTGTGCCATTATATGGTTATCAAAGTGCTGTATACTGTGCCCTGCTCTCAGGTAGTTTTCTAAAGCTGGGCAGACACTGTACGATATTTTCAATCGTCGTACTTGGCTCCAGCTCAAACTGTGCCACAAAACTGCAGGGTGTAAAAGCTCAGAGCACACGATTTATGTTCTCACACTGTACGGCCCGATGCTCTGATGCGATCTGACTGCTCACATTGTACGTTCAAAAACCACACGTCGGACTCGTGTTTCCAGAAGCAAAATGTAAACAGATGCTTTTTATTTCTTTTTTTTTTTTCAAACTTTATTTACATTTCTTATTTTTACAAAAACTCTCGATGGGAGACATCAAAGTTTAAAAAAAAAAAAAATACAAGACTTTAAGTTGAAGAATAATGGGGAAAAAAGAAACAGAAGCTGCTCTCCCAAAGAGATGATCACTGTTTATGCTCTCTCCGGTGTTTGCACATGCAGCACAATGCGAGAGACCATTGTAGTGCTGCTTCAGCAGCGGGATACTCTCACGACGGCCGACCAGAATATCAAACAGATTTGATTTTCATCCGATAATACGATTGCCGATCGGGAGGTGGTCATGAGATGTTAAACGCAGCTTGTTACCCCATGTATACTACACGATGCACAACGCGCGATTAAGCTGAAACTCGGCATGATCCAAAAAATTCTCGCACATGAGTGAAAAATTGGCCGAAAAAGGGCCAAAACTCACACAGTGTAAGCCCAGCTTAATGCAGCCAGGCTGTTTGTGCTGAACTGACTTTCTGCCTGCTCGCTCCTCTGGCAGCTGTGAGCCGAGCTGAGCTCACAGAGCTGCAGTTCAGAGTGAGAGAGCACAGCGTCTCTCAGCGAAAGAACAAAAACTCTGTCAAAGTCTTCCAATAAAAAGAGCTCCTTCTGTCTACCTAGCTCCTGATACATTCAGAAATGTATTTGTAGGCTTTATTTTACAGCTGAAAGCCTTCATGTTTCCAAAGTTTTCTCAAATAAGCCGCAAAGACTGTGAGAGTGACGAGTCTCTCGTTCCCTCACACACAGAGAGAGAGGAGGAACAGCAGACATGCTGGAAAAAAGCAGCAAAGCAATTTTAATCAATGATCATCTTCACCACACAGCCTCAGTGAAACAGTAAAGTGTGAAAAACTGATTCAGTAAGTTTTTCGTCCAGGGTTTCATCTTTAAAAAAGATTTACTTCTTTACGACTTCCAGTTCCTTCTTACAGAAGTATTTTTTCGTTTTCTTTTTATTGTTGTTTATGACCAATGACACCAGATCGAATTACTTGTATGTGAAAACTTAATTGCCAATAAATTTGATTTTGATTTGACAATCAAATCAGTTTAGGTTCAGACAATTAGGGGTTATATTGTTTTTAAAAAGTATGCAGTCACACTCAAAAAATGTAATGAAAAAAAAAACTATCAACATGACAGAAAAATTCTGCCTCATACAGTACAGTGTCATTTTTGAAGAGAGCAAATGTTATGTCCATCAAATATTAATGTGTTTTTAAACTTTTCCGTATTATTTATTTTATTAACTTAGACAGAAACATGCAAAAAAGAACTTTGATGTTACAGCATAAGTGTCATTTATGTCTTATTCTTGCTTTCAATGCATCTGAAACCAGTCAAAATGACTCACAAAACTCGGGTGATATTTGTTAACGGCACCACAATACTAAACATTTCTGGGGAGAACCCTGAAAGGGTATAATAACCTATAGTGTAGCAGATAACTGAAAGAATCCTTCACTTGGTGATACAAGCATCAGATTTGGCATGAATGTTCTACATAAATCAGTGTTTGAGGAAAAACTGCGGGCCACTTGAAAATCCAATATGGCGGCCAGGTAGGAGTCAATGAAGAATTACACGGGTCAAAATCTAAAAATGCCCCTATCATATTGAAAGCTATACCACATTATGTGTCTGATCACAAAGATTCCAAAAAGGTATAGTTTGGGCTATCTGTGACTGAATGTTATGGGGTAAAAACAGCAAGGTCAATTTCAGTTTGTACAGGAGTCAAAAGTTAAACTTGCTCCAATTTTGGTAAAAATGGATTTTCAAGTGGCCTGCACTTTTTCCTCAAACACTGATTTATGAAGAACATTCATGCCAAATCTGGCATGTTCCCCATCTGTGCAGGTCTTATTTGTGCATTTTTAAGGAACTGTCTATGCATTTACACATTTTACAGCCTTTGTAAAGATTTAAAACGTGTTTTTAAAAAACTTTCTATTCTTTCACACATTTTACACCCTTTTCAAACATTTTAAATGTGTTTTTAAAGAACTTTCTAATCTCCTATTTTCCCCTTTTGTCATATTTTAAACATTGTTTTTAAAAAAACGTTTAAACATCTCTGTTTTTTTTAAATGTCTTTGGCATAACTAACACATTTTAACAAATAAAATTAATTCAACTTTACAGGGATGGATATTGATAAGATTTTATCTATCGATTCTGCTTAGGCTATCGATCCGATTCCTTATTTATTCTCTTATCAATACCTCCTGTGAATTTTCTGTGTACTAAAAGTAGGCTTTACAGGTTTTCTATGTCAACAACATTTTGAGTCTTAAAGTAAATATATATAAATTTGTCACTGGATCCTTGATCATGAATACATAGTAAATAAACATAAACAATCTGTAGTTTTTGTCAAAAGCATTTCCTTTCAGATGGCTGTGTTCACATGAGCATCTGAAAAAAAACCAGAACATTGACATTTTTGTGTTTTTCCAAATATACATATGCATGTAAACTGAACAGCCTGTTTTTTGTTCAGATGTCTGTTCATTCAAAGTAGATTAGATGTGATATGATTTATGATTACAGATGCTCTGTATGTGTATTTTAGACAGGAAAGTCTCCATTTAGCATAAACATTTTTCTACAATATTATGCCTGATAAAATTTGACAACAGATATAGAAGTAAAATTTTCTTTTATTTAGAAATCTTTTCCCCCCATCCCATTTGGGTCTACAGCTTTTCAGATAAAGATTTGCAATCATTTGCTTTGAATAAAAAGTGAAGAATTAGCAATCACAAGAAACTGACTTATAAATGATTAAATACAGAATGTACAGAAACTTTATTTTCAGTGATTTTAGAACAAACTCCTGAATTTAAGCACGCTGTGCTGCTGAAATAATTTTTTCATACACAAACACCATGCCAGGAATAAATGATCTTTTATAAGAAAGTGGTGAGTGAACAAACCATTCTGTGTCATCCTCCTAAACGCTGCTGCTGTCAGCTGACAGCTGAGCTTCATCCTCTTTCTGTCACGTTCAGCTGGAACATACACGGTCTGGAGCCGCTCATTATTTACACCGTTAATATCTTCATCAGAAACTTCCTCATCTTCTTCAAAAACAATCGATATGTCACTTAAATCTTCGCTATAATCGCGCACTATACCTTCGCTGTCCATGTCTCCCTTTTTGGTAAACAGCGCGGCGCTGCGACACATCTACTCGAATGACGTCACAGCCGTCGCAGTGAAAAAGTAGGTCAACTCAGAGGCGGAAAATTCAAATTCTCAGATAAGTAACGAAACATCTAAATCCTTGTTCAGTGTAATTTTATGGTAAAAACCAAAGACGTGGAAAAAGCTTTTTTTTTATTCTTCAAGAATATGTAAAAACGTCATTTCGTGGCAGGGACACTTTAAGAAGCGGACTTGCTCTTTCTGAAAAGCAGCGAAGCAATGAACCAGTGAAGCAGTGGGTTGGAGCACTGCTTCGTTGCTTCAAGAACAGCCGGTGCAGAAGCAGTTTATTACAGACCCGCTGCAGGGTCTGTAATCATTGCAAAGAAATGATCATCTTCCCGATAAAGCAACGGTCGCTCTGAAGGACTGATATACGGAATTGTTAAGCAAAAGGCGATTGATGTTGGTGGATCGAATAATTTTTTAATGATTCTCTAAAAGAACCGGTTCTCGATACCCATCCCTTGCTCCCCTGAAGAACTCTGGCACCCCCATGGGGAGGGTGCCTCACAGTTTGAAAACCACTGATTTATAAAAAAAAAAGTAAGTTTTAGGCCTGTTTTATTGACCAAAGGATTAATAACTTAATTAAAAATATTGAATCTGGTCATATATTTAATACTTGCATAATGTCTTTATCAGTGGAATGTACCCTGAAATTTTGTGGTAATTGGAGTTCTGCTACCGTGCAAAATGGGCCATTGCCATAAGTTATAGGAAAGGCTATTTATATAGTTATTTATTCATTCATTTGCAGCAGCAAACTGTGCCAGCATCATCACATTCTATTTAATATTAAAATGCATAAAGGTTTCTACAGAATTCTCACGTGGGTTTCCGGGACATGCTGGGCAGTTCCTGTGGGTCCCCTGGGACATGCTGGATGGTAGTAAGGCTGCTGCTGGTCCTGTTTGACCACTAGATGGCAGTCAGTCATTGCAGTTGGTTTGGATTGTGCCGTCATCTGTCTAAAAGGTTTTTGTTTTTTGTTTTTTTCCATTCAGACTTATGTTTGGTTGTTTATGAATAGCTGAAGGGTTCTTTCACAAACAGTCTTCCTGCTCACCTCTGAGATGACTCTAAAACTTAGAAAGCAGCTAAGACTTCTTGGACTTCTTTCTTTTCCTATTTGGGCTGATTGTGATTTTTTTGTGGCGAGTTAAAATATACAGGAAAGTGAAGTGAAAAATTAAACGTTAATAGCTGAAGATGGATCGGTGGGGGGGGGTGGGGGTGGTTTAAGGATTTGGACTTGGGTTTGATTCCTGATCAGGCTGCCTGTCTGTGTCCTTGAACTTCATCTCTGTCGTCCCAGTCCACCGAGCTGTACATGGGGTACCAGTGGGCCTCGGGACTTTTTTTTACATCTAAGATAAAAAATGTTACTTCTAACTGATGTTGGTTTTTGTGTTTTGTAGGTGCAGAAACTAGATATCGCCTCCCTGTTCATCTCCTTATGTGTCTGAGTTTACTGGACATTTATGTGAGTGCAGCGCCCTCTAGCCCACCATGTCCCCATACCCCTCGCTGCTGAGTCCGTTACTTGGTCTCGGCATGCTCTTCCTCTCTTCAGGTCTCTCCTCAGCAGACAAAAGGCCGCCAGGACCGCCCAGTGCCGGGCCAGAGCTCAACGTAACGCGGGGGAACTGCTCCGGTGGATGTAAGTACAGTCAGGATTTAGTCTGAGGGTTCAAAATTACTCCATAAATATCCTAAAATTACAGTTTTTACAGGACTTTAATAACAGCCGTTACCTCGGTGCGCACTCTGAGGGTACGTGTCTGACGAGGCCTCAGATGGTGCGAACGGGAACTGTCACCGAGGATGTACAATCCTCTGGTATTAACATATTAATGTACCTGTGTGTCTGTGGTAGTTTTTTTTATTTTTTTTAGAAAATGGTTTAAATGTTGAAAAATGACCCACTTCTATTCTTAAAAAATAAAACAAAACAAAAAAAAAACATCATGCAGACTCCATGTTCAGGTTCCCTTCGGAACAAAGTGTTATGCCTTCTTCTTCTTGATGAAAATATTGACCAAACCTCTTAGAGGTCAGCAAGGTTATTTCTGAGTTTCAGTTTCAAGTTTCAGAGTTGTTGTCCGTCTCTGTGGATTATTCCTGAAGTGTAATTTCATGAATTTTTGTAAAGACTTTTGATCTTTATTGAATATTGTGGCCTTTGTTCAGGTATTCCAGGAAGTGTCACTGAAAATGCAACACATTCCGATTCGACAGACCCACCACAGAACAACTTATTCACCACGTCAGACCTTCACACCACCAACGTTAATCTGGATGACCATCTGCAGAACCAGTCTTCCAGTCCAACGTTACCCATTCCAGAAAACCCCATTGTCCACGAGCTGAATGAGTCCTCAAATGCCACTGGCCGAACTGAATCAAGCCTGTCTACAGGAAACGAAACTCTTTCAAACTCATCATTCATTTTACCAAACACTCAAGTTCCAGCTCTACGAATCGTAACCGCAGTGGCTGTACATCAAACCGTCACGACCACCGAGCCAGATAAGAAATTACAAACAAACAATACTCTTACAAAAGTGACTTCTACCACCACTCTGCCGCCACTGACGACCGCTGCGCCCCCACAGCCATCGACGGCCGCCACGGGCACTGCCCTGCCACCAACGGCTGCCACGCCCCCACTGCCACCAATGACCACCACATCTACAAGGTCTCCAACATCAACCACAAAGACATCTTCAACAACAACCACAGAAGCCAAACCTACACAAACCACCATCACGGTCAAAACACTGCCTACTCCAGCAACAAAACGCCCATCTTCATCGGCAACACTGACGCCATCGCCCGTTCAGTCCAACACTTCCACAGCGACCACCAGTCACCACGCTATGCCGGTCCCTCCAGAAACCAAAGTCGCTGTGGTGGTGGTAACTGGGGCGGATCTCACCCAACAGCTTGTGGACACTGCTACCTTACTGGCTGTCCTCCTCTTTGGGTTACTCTTTTTCCTGGTTACCGTGGCAATTTTTGTAACACAGGCTTACGAAAGCTATCGCACAAGGACTACACACAGGTGGACTACCTGATTAATGGGATGTACACGGATTCTGGGGTGTGAAGGAGCGTGCGGACCTGGTGACGGGTGGTGACCTACTGACCCCATACAGACGGTTATGTGGTTTGGGGGGAAAGATAAACTACATTGACTACATTGACCAGTAACAATGTTTGACAGCTTGTTTTGTATCATTAATTCTCTTATTGCTAACAAAGATCCCAATATTCCTACAACAGTCTTAAAAGTTTAAAACTAGTTTGTGTTGGTAACACTTCACGAATTTGTACTTACAGAAGCTGCTGCAACACAGTCTGTTTAAAACGTATCAGGATGTCTCGTGTTGAACCTGGATGTTCTCACCACATTCAGAACTGGTTGATCATAGCTCATGAGTCCGTCGTCTCTGCGTTGACGCTTTTGATGCTAAACAGATTTTAACACGCGACTCCAGTATTGTGTCTGTGGATTCCAGTTCTGGAAGATGAGACAGATCCTGCAACTACACAAACGCACCTTCAGGCCTTTTTTCACCTGCGCAACCTGCAACTGTTGCAGAATCCTGTCCATTCCTGTGAGCCGGCGGGTTTCCTCTTTGCTTCTCAAACATGACGGGAACTTCGCACAAAATTGATTAGCCGCCATGCCATGTTTGTGGTCGGTTTGATGGAAATTCAGTCATTCATTAATGCACTCAATGAAAGATTAACTGCAGCATGGATGACCAAAGCCGCCATCCATCAGCGGAGGTTCCAGAGTCGCGTAGGAGTTTTTTGTATATTAGTGAGCTCGTGTGTAGGTCTGGTGGGAACGGTTACAAGTTAGCCAAAGTATCACCACGACTTTTACAGGAAACTCAGAAGGGAAGTTTGATGGCATAAATTCTTGGTCACTTTTTTCCTTTCATGTATTGAACTTTTGGGTTTTGTGAAGATTTAAAACGGCTCGGTGTCGAACGGCAAACGTCCACAGTCACAGTCCCCTCGTCAGCTAATCAGCAATGGTCAGAAGCCAAACAGGAAATGGCAGCGATCGGCAGAATGTCACACTGCTGCAGACAAGCTCAAAATTCTTGGACAGAACTTTCCACCATCATGGCTCAGGTCCAGAGTCGTGACTTGTTGAAACGCTGCAGGATGCGTGTGATGCTACATCTGCTTACATGTGTAGCTGTTCTCACCGTATGGGATGGAAATGCGTCATTTGAAGGTTGTTTGCTGCAGTTTCACATTAGCACCACTGATTTATCCACACAGTTTTGAAGCGAGGAAACAGACTACTGGTGTTGTTTGCTAGCTGCTTGGTAATAATCCACACCAATGCAGAGAGTCGTGGTAGTCACTGTTAGCCATGGGTTTAGATTAAACGTGGTTGAGATACAAATGAGAGGGTTCTTGGGTCTCACTCTGTCAGACAAGTGGTTACTTAAAGTGAGACTCTGAGGAGGATCAGGTGCATCATGGGGCCACATCCGCTACTACATTTTGTCCATGTGGTGCATTTCTGTGGTCGTTGTCCAGCATGCAGGTGTCTGTGTTGTGGAGGTCAATGCACACACCCACATTTCATGTGACACGGTTAGGAGGTGGGGTGGACTGGTTGTCTGCCTGGGTCGTTGTCATCCAGGATCCGTGGTGGTTCCGTATTAAGCGGATGCGGCACCAATGGATGCTTCCTGACTGATCAACCTTAACACAGCGATCAGTCCGCTGCCACGATGCAACACTTTGAAACCAGTTTAACTTGCAGACAAAAAACAAAAAAAAAAATCACATCTCTGACGATGGACCAAAACTGAATTCAGTACTGAGCGACCATCAGAATCGTTGACTGTTTTCTCGACTTTGGAGAGTTTTTGTTCTGCGTTCAGGGGCCGGGTTAAAAAAGGTTGCTGGCAGGTTTCCTTCCTTTGGACGTGAAGACGTGTAGAAGCCACTGAGACAGTTTGTCTGAACGCTGCAGTGATGCGTCCAGACTTATTTCACACTGTGTCCCTCGAGTTTCACTTCAATTCACTTCAGGCTGTTTTTCAGTGTTTGTTTGCTGCAGTGAATCATGGGAAAACAGCCATAACAGATTATTAGACATATTTAGTTCACACTGAAAGTATTTTTGAATATATTGGATTGTTAGTTAAATCCACTAATGTGCCTGGTACTTTATTTTGCAGTTTATTTTTTGCATTTCATCTATAATTGAATTTCTTCAGTGAGCTTCATGTGCACTTTGTCAGAAAAGTCTTAATTCTGCTCACTTACATATGGAATAATTTTTGTTAAGACTTTCTGCAGATGTGTCATCAGCCCTCAAGACGTCCTTGAAATTCTGAAGTGTTAAAAAATAGAAATGTCTTCCGTTTCTTCAGTTTTTCTGACTTCATGTATGTTTGATACAGCGCCTACTAAAAAAACAAATAAATAAATAGTAACGTAACCCTGTTGGGCTTTTATGTGATTTATATAGTACAAAAAAAAATCTAAATTCAAAAACTAACCCTAAAAGTTAAAGTTGATCTCACCACCAGGGGTCGCCAGTTCTCCTGCTGGAGGTCACCTGCTCCACATTTTCTCACCCTCTTAACCAGACAACCGGACGAATATGAATTGGACCGGATACTAGCCTCCATTTCCCACTCCTAAATGACCAATAGGAGAACAGCGCTCGTGCCACATCAACATGAGGCTGGCACGTGAGGGGATCCAGCGCTGCTCTCCTATTGGTTGTTTAGGAGTGGAACTCTCACTCCAAGATGGAGGCCAGTATTGGCCTAGTTCATAGCCGGCCCCGGTTGTCGAGCTAGGAGAGGGAAGCCAGTATCGGCCCAACTCAGGGCCGGTTGGCGGGCTATACCCACTCTGCTCCACCCATGCTAAATGTGCTCAGCCAATCAGGAGTGAGGAAACCTCAGATTAAACAGGTGCAGCAGGTAGACCTGCAGGTCAGGCGAACCTCCAGGACCCGGTTGTTGACCTCTGCTCCTCGCTGTGAGTGATCTGAGTGACGTCCTGTGACATGTTGTGGTACGTGCTTTAATGGCTCCGCCTCCCTGCCGGTCAAGCGTTCACTCAGCTTCTCAGTTCTGATCCGGTGCATCCTGCAGGTTTCTCTTTAAGTACTGGGTTACCTCAGTACTCCTCGGAACAGTAAAAGTACTCAGGATGTGAATATTTATGAATCACTATTTATCACCTTTATCTTACAGGTTTCTCATAACAGTAACTTTATACATGTTTCACTGGTAACAAACTCAAACCCGATGTTACTGTAATAATGTAGCTTGTAGTCAAACTTTGTCTTCCGGTCTGATGACTTGTCTGTTTTATTTGCTTTTCACAGTTTTTTTTTTTTTTTTTTTTTTTTTTTTATGTTTGGGGAGTGTTTTGGTCACTTTTATAAACATTAGGTGTCGTGAGCATTATGGGTAAGGGGGGGGGGATCATTTCCCCCCCCCCCCCCCCATTTCAAATTTGTAGAAGAACTGGCGAGAAGAAATGTCTGTTGTCCCTTATTTCACATTTTTTCTGCGGTTTACACAGAAAGACCAAATAATTATGAAGCACATTGTTTGTTGAAGCCATTGGAAACATAGTAAGCCATTGTGACTAAAGAATGAATGTGATGGATTAAAGCGGTATCTTAAAAATAATATTTCTTTCTGCAGGTGTTTGTTTAATGTGGGGAACGTTTGAGTTTGACTTTAAATGATTTTATTTGATGTTGATGTTATGCTTATTTTTTCTTTTAACGTATTTGATTCACCTCTTCTTTCTAAATGCAGTAAACCATTTTACAAAGTGCAATTGGAAGTTAAATAATGTCACTAGAAATGATCATTTCAAATCATTTTCCATTATCTTTTTCAATATAGACTACATCTGACTTTTTTTTTTTTTTCCATGGAAAGTGTGAGATTCATCAGTGTCCTGTAGGAGGAGCTAAGTTTTTAGTCTTCTTCGTTTCTGTCAGAGAAACAGACTTAAAGCTGTTACTCTAGTGCCCCCTTACAGGGCAACTCAGAAGTATCTACGTGTGCGGTGCACTGACATGTCACCTGCGGTTTGTTTTTTTTTTTTTTTTTGTTTTGTTTGTTTTTTAGAAACTAGTTTTGCATTTATGCTTATGAAACTTTTTTAATCTGTAGATAACTGAGGCATCCACATGGTGGCGCTGTAGATATGAATTTGTTTTGGATGCTCTTCAATAAGGACCGTTTCCTCCACATTTGTGGATTTGAACTTTTCCACAGTGGCAGAGAAGGAAAAATTCTAAAGGGTCATTCCATGCCAAATGGGTCAAATTTTAAAACAATTCATCACATGACCCCTTCCAAAAAAAAAAAAAAAAACTGTGCTTGTTTCCCCTGCCAGAGAAATAGAAATACCCCAAGCTTTAATGAGCCAGCTCTAATACTTAAAGCACAGGAGCAGTTTCAAAATCGCACCCATTTTTCTTATTTGAAAAAGCACTTTCTGGCCAACTTTGGAGAGCAATATAGCCTAGCCAAATTAAGGTGAAACCCTTCAAACTTACCATTTTAGGTAAAATCATACTGGAAAAGCCATATCGGGCATCAAAAACAACGATATCTGGCTTCATTTTTTATCCAGCTGTTTTTAAAAACTGCCAGAAATGGTATTTTTTTTCTAAATGAGGTCTGACTTGAGCATGCACTGTGTCAAAATAGATTAATGCCCACACTTCTCCTTACAGGCATAGACTCGTATGAATCCAGTTACAACACCAGAATGTTTCATTTTTCCATTTCAGCCAAAATTGTGCTTGTGAGGGAAAAATGAAATCGTGCAATTTCGATTTTTCGCAAAAATACCCCTATAATTCACCACAAAAATCACCAGGTGAGCAATGATTAAAAAATTGAAATTTCAACCATGCAATTACATGGATGTGAGATGAATATACAAAATGTCAAGTTGGGCAAGAAATATTTTATTTTAATTATTTTTTTACAATAGGCAATATGTATGAAATCAACATTGACTATATGGTAGGTTTTAATCAATGGGCTAGAAATGTGAATATAGTTATTACATAACTATAATAATTATACAATTATTTAAACTTGGCAAAAAACTGTATTGCCGATGGATGCAACAGCACAGGGTACCCAAATGAATGATAATTTTGACAATTTCCCAGAAAAAGGTCAGGCTATATCTAGAATTTCCCAGAAGGTGGGATTAACTGAACAACCTCATTTCAAGCTGGTTTCCCAGAAATAGGTCGAAGAATTTCTGTGAATTCTGACCATTCCCTAATCATGTTCTCATCAATCATGGAGGCAAAATGTGCTCTAGGGTTGACTTTGCAAGATGAATGTCATCAAAAGACTGTGTAAGACAATTTTGCAAGTACAGTCTGAATGACAGTGATCAGAACAAAATTGAGTCACTTCTCCCAGGGTTTTTGCACACATAACATGCATACTGATGACAAATATTATTGCAGTAGCTGATTTACTATTAGCCTTTTTGCCTGTGCTGTGTCTGCAGAAACACGTTTTCCCGTAAATAACCCAAGAACGTACTTTTCGGACATGATGGCTTTGTTTGGTATACATTAGATTAAGAGCACTTTGTCAATGTGTGCATTTTAAAGATTAGTAAGAAATATTACTTTTTTCACTGTGTATTTAACTATTAAGTATAAGAACTGAATCATTCAGGTAAACCTTGAAAGTATTTTTAGATTACATGACATTGTATATCGTGTTGTTGCATCTGTATTCATAAAAATTGACTTCAGAAAAATTAAAAATATATAAATATTTCTTGCCAAAACTTGAAATTTATGTAATCTTTACATTCATATAATTGCATGGTTGAAATTTCAATTTTTTTTAATCAATTGCTCACCTGGTGATTTTTGTGGTCAATTATGGGTATTTTTTGCGAAAAATGGAAATTGTGTAACTTCAATTTTTCTCTTGCAAGTAAAATTTAAGCTGAAATGCAAAATTGAAACATTTCTGGCACTGGAACTAGTTCATGAGAGTCTATGCCTGTAAAGAGAAGTGTGGGTATTTATCCATTTTGACACAGTGCATGCTCAAAGTAAGACCTTTTTAGAAAAACTACCATTTTTGACAGTTTTTAAGAACAGTGGATAGAAAATGAAGCAGATACCATGTCTTTGATGCCAGATATGCTTTTCCAGTATGATTTTGCCTAGGATACTAAGTTTGAGGGGTTTCACTTAATTTGGCTAGGCTATATTGCTCTCCAAAGTTGGCCAAAAAGTGCTTTTCAATACAAACAAAAATGCTGCGATTTTGAAACAGCTCCTGTGCTTAAGTATTAGAGCTGGCTCATTAAAACTTGGGGTATTTATATTTCTCTGGCAGGGGAACAATGCAGTGTTTTTTTCACTTTTTTTTGGAGGGGGTCATGTGGGACCATGGCTGACTTGGCATGGAATGACCCTAAAATACAAACCATAAGTGAAGTTTGAATGCGTGAGGAGGCGTGTCCCAGATTAAAGGGTGAAATTGTATGGGTTTTTTTTTTTTTCGTAATTATTGTATGGCCTTGCCTTACAATATAAAGCGCCTTGGAGCAAATTGATTGTGTTTTGTTCGCACAGTATCAAAACACTATTTTTCATGTCATTTGGTGTTTTATTTCGAAAAATGTGAATTGAATTGAATTGTGCGTCATGAGATGACGGCGTAATTGTCTGAGGTGCCGATTGGCTCTTTAAATGAATCTAAAAGCGACGTGGTGCTTTACTGAACACGCCACGTGAGGTTTGAGCCTGTTCCTGTGTAAAGGAAATGACAATCAATTATGGCTGCTCTCGTGGCTACCCCAAAAACAGTGGTTAGGAGCCAGCCAATAACATATTGATTAGTATTGGAACATTGATTGGTGTTGGATCACACAGATATAAACTCTGAAACATGTTTCAGGGTTTAATGAATCAGTTCTCTGAGGAGGCAGAGCAGCTGAGTGGACAGAGTAGATTTAAAAACAAAAACCCTCTCGAATCTGGCTTTTAAATCAGGAGTATTAGATTTTATTTACTTGGAGAAACCTATAAAGCTGAAACTTTCTTGATGGAATCAGTCGTCCATCATCACCAGCGTCCTGTGATCTGGCTTCAGGTCATTTAAATGTCATTTATACAAAATTGCAGCTTATTGAACATGAAACAAAGTGGCAAAAGAACCTTCACGGTGGATTTATTAAAGTGATGTTCATCATCGAGTGTGTTTTTTTGAAACTCTTCAGTGGTCAGATTTGCTAACGATCAGTCATGTTTGTCTCTGTGCGACTGTTCCTGTCTGTGTCTTTGTCTCTGTCACTGTGTCTCTGTCTGCCTGCCTGTCTCTCTCTGTCTGTCTGTCTCTCTGTCAGTCTGCTGCTTTCAGTCTGTTTGGTTGATTTTTAATGAACTTGTGGCTGCAGGTTGACCTCAGAATTTCACTTTAAAGGGTTCACTTTGGCAAAGGTCAAGGTCACTGGAATCAAAGAATTTGATGTTGACTGTCAGAGTTGAAATCTGTAAAAAGCAACTCAGTTAACTAAACACAGAGAATGATCACGCCAGAGACTGAATTTCATTTCCTGATCAGGGAGAGCAGCATGACCCCTCGTCACTGTCCGTCAGTCAGCTCTGAAGTTCCCGCCCACTTTGCTCCTGAATTTATTAACACACAGACATATTACAAAACAATATACAAGGCACAGCTGCGTTTCTTCAGTCAATTCATTCTGTATCACTTCGCACCTGGAAGGCGCCCTGCAGTCTTACTCAGACAGATAGTAATTGTTCTTCAAATTGAAACATTACAGTGCCAGCCTTGAACTAGTGTATAGGCTGTGTTATTCTCTGCTCAAGGCCAAGTATTAATCTGTGCTGGACAAAAACATAGCTTTAGCAAAACAGTCTGAGCATTCATTAAGCAAAAGAACAAATGTTACTTCAACAGTTCAGTTTGTATTACTGTTTTAATGAGTGATTATTTAGAAGAATAATGGTGCATGAACTCTTACACATGCATATATGTATATATGAAAACAATCAAAACAAGATGAAAGGCAGTTCATCAAAGTAAAGACATCAAAATAAAGACAAAGACATTAATATTGATAATATTGACAATAAACAGAAAATTCTATCATTATTCCCCCCTGTTAATCGAATTTAATGTCTACATTCTCAACATCATCACTGTAGAAACGTCAATAAACTAACAAACAGTGTACCTAACCATCATTTTGCCCCGTTTGGATGGGGTGATATGATTCAGCATCCAGTAGCAATAACGCAATATAGTAACGGGCCAGTAATAAACCATTAACTGTGGTGGAAATCATCCGTTGGCCACTGATCAAGCAAGAGGACAATCACAATATTTAGTAAGCTAGTTACCCCAGAACATTCAATAGTAAGAATTTAAAGTAAGCACATTCATCATACAACACAATTCAACGTTTTCCATCAGATACACATCTGTCGAACACATTTATTTGTATAAATATTTAAACTGATTGATATTTGGACATGTTGGAGTTTCTCAGTAGCTTATTCCAATTTTTGGCCACAAATAGAGACACAGAAGCATTTCCTGGTCATCCTTGCGCCCGCAATTTTTAAAACGATACAAACCCCTTAAATTATATATTCCTTCTTGTTGCATAAAATATCCTTGAATGCTGAGAGGTACTTGCTTAATTTACGCGTATTTATTTATTTTACTTTATACATCAATTAAACAGCCTTAAATGAAATCATGTCACGGAGTTTTAAAATGTGATGTAATAAACAGTGGATTGGTATGATCCTGATAACCTGCATTATGAATTATTCTTAATACCCTTTTTTGAAGGTTGAATAATGGTTGTGCTGTAGTTTTGTAGGTATTGCCCCATACTTGCATCAAGTCAAGTAAGGTGCAATCAATGTGCAATACAGAGTATGTAGTGATTTACCATCAAGAATGTGCTTTGCCCTGCTTAATATTGCCGTACTTTTTGATACTTTCTTTTGACTATGTTGAATATGTGCTTTCCAGTTGATCCTGCCATCGATGACCCACCTGAAGACTTGTTCTTTTTTTTTTTTTAAAGTACACTGAAGTAACAACCCTTTGTTTCTTAATTTAGTGTACATGGATAACCTACTAAATAGTACAAATCTAACATGTACATGTTATTTTATTGGCATACCATACCTTCTATAGTACTGACTACTAGGTAAACTCTCATTCCAATTGCAAGAGATCACTTGGATTCAAAAGCTAAAACTCTACCATGCAATGAAAGTCAACACAACAACATCCAGAAAACGCCGCTGCCTTCTCGGGCCCGAGCTCATTTGAAATGGACAGACGCAAGTGTGCTGTGGTCTGATGAGTCACATTTCAATTGTTTTTGGAAATCATGGACGTCTCTTCCTCTGGACAAAAGAGGAAAAAGACCATCCAGATTGTTACAGCACAAAGTTCAAAAGCCAGCATCTGTGATGGTATGGGGGTGTGTTAGTGCCCATGACATGGGCAACTTACACATCTGTGATGGCACCATCAATGCTGAAAGGTACATCCAGGTTTTGGAGCAACACATGCTGCCATCCAAGCAACGTCTTTTTCAGGGACGTCCCTGCTTATTTCAGCAAGACAATGCCAAGCCACATTGTGCACGTGTTACAACAGCGTGGCTTCGTAGTAAGAGTGCGGGTACTACACTGGCCTGCCTGCAGTCCAGACCTGTCGCCCATTGAAAATGTGTGGCACATTATGATCCACAAAATACAACACAGAGACCCCGGACTGTTGAACAACTGAAGTCGTACATCAAGCAAGAATGGGAAAGAATTCCACCTACAAAGCTTCAACAATTAGTGTCCTCAGTTCCCAAACGCTTATTGAGTGTTGTTAGAAGGAAAGGTGATGTAACACAATGGGAAACATACCACTGTCCCAGCTTTTTTGAAACGTGTTGCAGGCATCCATTTCAAAATGAGCAAATATTTGGACAAAAACAATAAAGTTTATCAGTTTGAACATTAAATATCTTGTCTTTGTGGTGTATTCAATTGAATGTAGGTTGAAGAGGATTTGAAAATCATTGAATTCTGTTATATTTACATTTTACACAACGTCCCAACTTCATTGGAATTGGGGTTGTATAAAATGGGAGAAACAACGTTATATTCTCCCCAAATTATCCAATTTTTTTTGATTTGTAAAACTGGATCAAGAAAGCTGTGACAACTTTGCTTCGTTAATAAGTAAATGCTGTTCACTATTAAGACATTAATTTGCAGCAGTCAGTATAAAATGAAATTTTAGACGGATTATTGCAGCTTTACATATTTAAAGGAAGTGTGGTGGGCAGTGATACCGGTAACGCGTTACTAAGAAACGCGTTACTCTAATCTGACCACTTTTTTTAGTAACGAGTAATCTAACGCATTAATCTTTCCAAATCAGTAATCAGATTAAAGTTACTTCTCCAAGTCACTGTGTGTTACTATTATTTTTGCATTGTGGGTCGATAGCAGCATTAATTTTGGTCCGTGGGCAGGGGGTCGGGGTTTGACTGAACTGCCCACTTTAAGCGAGCTGTGAGCTTTTCATCTGTGGTTTTCTGCAGCAGCTCGTCCTCACCTCCTAAAGCACGGTGACAACAGCACACCTGCACTGAGCTTTACAAAGACATTGTTATGCTTGTTTTCTCCATTTAGAATTCTGAGCTGAGCTGCTCCGTATCTGCTCGTTAAAAACAGCTGATCCTCCGCGACGCGTCAACAACTACACTATTTCCCACTCAAATGCACCTAAACTCTTTCTGAGGACCACATGATGTGAAAACGCAATAAAACTTTCTTACTTGTAAATCTGGTCATGTTTTCTGCATAAATAAATGTTATCCATTCTTTGTGCTCAAACGTGGGCGAATCCAGATGGAATGGGGGCGTGGGGCAAGAATGTGCCCCCCCACAACAACCCTAGATTAAAGGTCCAGTTTTGAAGCATTTTTTACTACAACTACTAATACTACTTATAATAATAATAATAATATAATATAATAATAATTCGACAAGTAAAATGTTTAGAGAGAATTTAAATGTTAGAAAAATGTTAGAAAGAATTTAAGTTATATTTATACAATGTAGGTTAGAAATTGCAAGTTTTACTGTTACAGTGCTGTCAACAGTTAAATATGAGGTCAAGAAAGAGTGAGTTTTGGCAAAACAAGTATCATTGTCATGTTGAGGTAGTAGAGGGTTGTTGTTGTTGGCAGGTAGGGAAAGTAACTAAAAAAGTAACTAGTAATCTAACTTAGTTACTTTTACAATTGAGTAATCAGATTACTTTTTCAAAGTAACTGTGGCAAAACTGGTGGTGGGTCTCCACTTACAACTACTGTTTGTGCTTGCTGGGAGCTGCACAGCGCCACCTTGTGGTTGCGTCTCCACCTCAATCAGGGTCGCTGAGGCGGATCTGCATGTTGATTTGGCACTTACCGACGCAACTCCACATTACATGGTGAATGAGTAGGGTTGGGGTTTGAACCAGGAACCTTCCGCATTGAACCAATTGAGCACCGCTGCTTCCCCCCACATTGCAAGCTTTAGGGAAGTAAGTCTTTCATCACTAACAAAGGCACCGAGTTCCTGGTTTCCACAGCCTGACCCAGCACCCAGTCCATGTGGGCACTGAACCGTGTCAGAGCCAGAAAACATCACCGAGAAGGACTCTGAGATCCTATCCCTGCTATGCACAGGCTGGTGATGATGTTCTGCATGTTTTGTGCAATTTTCCAGCCTCCAAAACAGAATCAAACATTTTATGAAAATCATATATGTTTTAGAGGAACACTGATGATGAAGAAGAATGCAGGGACAGGGTTCAGTGTGCTTTACTGTCCTGAGGTACCGCTGCAGCTAAAGCTCACTGGTCGCGTTGAAGCGTGTGAGGTATATTCAGGTTTTGGAGCTTCAGCATCCGAGTCAGAGTCGACAAAACAGCTGAACCGGTGACTCCTCCACGTTGGTGCGCGCAGCGACCTTTGAACGTTTTGTGTATCTGTTGGGCAGCGTCGCTGCCAGAGCCGTGTTCAAAAACGCTGCAGGCCCTCGACTTCAAACACATGCGTTTACTTAGAGGGCTGACCGGCGTAGGGCGCTATTTGACCACGTCGAGCTCTAATCTTAAATGAGTTCTAAATGACTGCACTGTTATTACACATTACTAATATTCTGATTAGTACTATTGATGGAGACCTCTTAGCGAGGAGTGTGTGTGTGTTTGTTTTCTCCAGGTAAAACGGGAGTTGCATCGTTCGTAAAGCTATCTGTAGTGTATCTGCTACAACGACTGAATGAAATGTTGGCAGCTGAAAGACAACTAATTAGAATCATCATGATGAGATGATTTAAAATAGGTGTGTGAAATTAGTTGAGAGAGTGACTCCCCCCCCCCCCCCCCCAAGAAACAAATGAATAGCTGTGCTCCCCCCCGACAGCATACACACAATTTCAATATCTTTATTGTTTCTTTTATTCTTATACACTCCTAAACCACATTTTAAAAGTAGTTATGCATTTTTTTTTCTTTTATTGAGGTTCCAACAGCATGTATCTATTTCAGTTCAACATATTATAGAACCATTCTGAACATTTTTCAAACAAAGAAACAAAGCACAGCAGTCCACCGAACAGAAATCATAAAATAAAAATTTAGAAGGGGGGAAGGGAGGGATCTACAAAGCAAGATTCACACAGAACTCTGCGGTCATTATAATGGCCGGATTCCATTCCCCATGTTGTCAATTAAATAAACATATTTCAGTCCTAGCTGGGGTCCACGTTCTCCATGAGTGGTTTCCATTTCTTGGCAAAGGCCTTAATGTTGTCATGAAGGGTGAAAGTCAGTTTTTCCAAAGTAGTATTCGCAGCACTTCCTTATACCAGTCATCTAGTGTGGGTACATCCGTGGAAAGCCAGAAATTGAGAATTGTCTTCCTCGCCATGTACATCATATCGAATTAGTGTCTAGAGTTCCTTGTATTGACTGTTTAGCTGCTAGGATACATTGCAGGGGGTTACAGTTCCAAATCATATCAACCAGGGCAGCAACTTCGTTCTTCACTTATCCCCAAAACCTTTGTATTTGTTATACATTCCCCAAACATATAGACCTATGTACCCACTTCCCTGTCACATTTATGGCATTTGTGGGTCCCAGGCCAAGCTTGGCCCTCAGTATTGGTGTCCAATAAGTCTATGTATATTTTAAATTAACTCTCTCGATCAGTATTACTACTCGGAGTGCCTAAGTGTATTTTTATAATTGTTGCCCAGGTATCATCAGCTATCTGGCAGTTTATGTCACTCTGCCACTGCTTGCGGATGTGATCAGTAGAGTAATTGATGTTTAGGCTTAAAGTCGCATAGACATGAGAGATGAATTTTTTTCGGCATGGGTTTTTTAAGGATATTTTCTATGAAACACTCATTTGGCGCCTGATTATTTTTGGTATGTAATGTCTTAATTGTAGGTATCAGTAAAACTGAGACTGTAGAGGAGTATTTACTTTTTAAGCCCTCAAAGGACTCCATTGTTCTTCCTTCATAAAGTTTGGAAAGCTGATCCAGACCTCTCTCCTGCCAGAGTTTAAACACTGAATCTTGACAGGAGGGCCTGAGAAATCTAGGTTCCTCCTTATGGGAGCCCAGAGTGAAAATGTTTTTGAAGGTTTAAAGCTGGCTTTAATCTTATTCCATGTGATCAATGTGTTTTGGACAATAAGGTTATTTTGGACTTCCAGTTTTACCCTTCTAAGGTCAAAAATGCCCGGCTGTTTTCCTCCAGAAGGCTTTTCAGTGGCCTTGGTGACGCATTTGGCTCACTCTCCATTTGCCCTCCACTACAGGACTCGAAACGCACACACGGGCAGTAGGACTGAATATAAACCTCATCTGCACACATGACGCACAGCCTGACTTTTTTACCATTGTCAAATGAATTGTGTAAATATTTTGTCTAAATCTATATATAAAAAAAAATCTATAGGAATTGATCAGCAACATCGGTAAAGTCAGAGTTCTCCCCAGACAATGGAACAAGCGGCATTGTGCCATTATATGGTTATCAAAGTGCTGTATACTGTGCCCTGCTCTCAGTAGTTTCTAAAGCTGGGCAGACACTGTACGATATTTTCAATCGTCGTACTTGGCTCCAGCTCAAACTGTGCCACAAAACTGCAGGGTGTAAAAGCTCAGAGCACACGATTTATGTTCTCACACTGTACGGGCCCGATGCTCTGATGCGATCTGACTGCTCACATTGTACGTTCAAAAACCACCGTCGACTCGTGTTTCCAGAAGCAAAATGTAAACAGATGCTTTTTATTTCTTTTTTTTTTTCAAACTTTATTTACATTTCTTATTTTACAAAAACTCTCGATGGGAGACATCAAAGTTAAAAAAAAAAAAAATACAAGACTTTAAGTTGAAGAATAATGGGGAAAAAAGAAACAGAAGCTGCTCTCCCAAAGAGATGATCACTGTTTATGCTCTCTCCGGTGTGTGCACATGCAGCACAATGCGAGCGAAGAGACCATTGTAGTGCTGCTTCAGCAGCGGGATACTCTCACGACGGCCGACCAGAATATCAAACAGATTTTGATTTTCAGTCCGATAATACGATTGCCGATCGGGAGGTGGTCATGAGATGTTAAACGCAGCTTGTTACCCATGTATACTACACGATGCACAACGCGCGATTAAGCTGAACTCGGCTATGATCCAAAAAATTCTCGCACATGAGTGAAAAATTGGCCGAAAAAGGGCCAAAACTCACACAGTGTAAGCCCAGCTTAATGCAGCCAGGCTGTTTGTGCTGAACTGACTTTCTGCCTGCTCGCTCCTCTGGCAGCTGTGAGCCGAGCTGAGCTCACAGAGCTGCAGTTCAGAGTGAGAGAGCACAGCGTCTCTCAGCGAAAGAACAAAAACTCTGTCAAAGTCTTCCAATAAAAAGAGCTCCTTCTGTCTACCTAGCTCCTGATACATTCAGAAATGTATTTGTAGGCTTTATTTTACAGCTGAAAGCCTTCATGTTTCCAAAGTTTTCTCAAATAAGCCGCAAAGACTGTGAGAGTGACGAGTCTCTCGTTCCCTCACAAACAGAGAGAGAGGAGGAACAGCAGACATGCTGGAAAAAAGCAGCAAAGCAATTTTAATCAATGATCATCTTCACCACACAGCCTCAGTGAAACAGTAAAGTGTGAAAAACTGATTCAGTAAGTTTTTCGTCCAGGGTTTCATCTTTAAAAAAGATTTACTTCTTTACGACTTCCAGTTCCTTCTTACAGAAGTATTTTTTCGTTTTCTTTTTATTGTTGTTTATGACCAATGACACCAGATCGAATTACTTGTATGTGAAAACTTAATTGCCAATAAATTTGATTTTGATTTGACAATCAAATCAGTTTAGGTTCAGACAATTAGGGGTTATATTGTTTTTAAAAAGTATGCAGTCACACTCAAAAATGTAATGAAAAAAAAAAAACTATCAACATGACAGAAAAATTCTGCCTCATACAGTACAGTGTCATTTTTGAAGAGAGCAAATGTTATGTCCATCAAATATTAATGTGTTTTTAAACTTTTCCGTATATTTATTTTATTAACTTAGACAGAAACATGCAAAAAAGAACTTTGATGTTACAGCATAAGTGTCATTTATGTCTTATTCTTGCTTTCAATGCATCTGAAAACCAGTCAAAATGACTCACAAAACTCGGGTGATATTTGTTAACGGCACCACAATACTAAACATTTCTGGGGAGAACCCTGAAAGGGTATAATAACCTATAGTGTAGCAGATAACTGAAAGAATCCTTCACTTGGTGATACAAGCATCAGATTTGGCATGATGTTCTACATAAATCAGTGTTTGAGGAAAAACTGCGGGCCACTTGAAAATCCAATATGGCGGCCAGGTAGGAGTCAATGAAGAATTACACGGGTCAAAATCTAAAAATGCCCTATCATATTGAAAGCTATACCACATTATGTGTCTGATCACAAAGATTCCAAAAGGTATAGTTTGGGCTATCTGTGACTGAATGTTATGGGGTAAAAACAGCAAGGTCAATTTCAGTTTGTACAGGAGTCAAAAGTTAAACTTGCTCCAATTTGGTAAAAATGGATTTTCAAGTGGCCTGCACTTTTTCCTCAAACACTGATTTATGAAGAACATTCATGCCAAATCGGCATGTTCCCATCTGTGCAGGTCTTATTTGTGCATTTTTAAGGAACTGTCTATGCATTTACACATTTTACAGCCTTTGTAAAGATTTAAAAACGTGTTTTTAAAAAACTTTCTATTCTTTCACACATTTTACAACCCTTTCAAACATTTTAAATGTGTTTTTAAAGAACTTTCTAATCTCCTATTTTCCCCTTTTGTCATATTTTAAACATTGGTTTTTAAAAAAAACGTTTAAACATCTCTGTTTTTTTAAATGTCTTTGGCATAACTAACACATTTAACAAATAAAATTAATTCAACTTTACAGGGATGGATATTGATAAGATTTTATCTATCGATTCTGCTTAGGCTATCGATCCGATTCCTTATTTATTCTCTTATCAATACCTCCTGTGAATTTCTGTGTACTAAAAGTAGGCTTTACAGGTTTTCTATGTCAACAACATTTTGAGTCTTAAAGTAAATATATATAAATTTGTCACTGGATCCTTGATCATGAATACATAGTAAATAAACATAAACAATCTGTAGTTTTTGTCAAAAGCATTTCCTTTCAGATGGCTGTGTTCACATGAGCATCTGAAAAAAAACCAGAACATTGACATTTTTGTGTTTTTCCAAATATACATATGCATGTAAACTGAACAGCCTGTTTTTTGTTCAGATGTCTGTTCATTCAAAGTAGATTAGATGTGATATGATTTATGATTACAGATGCTCTGTATGTGTATTTTAGACAGGAAAGTCTCCATTTAGCATAAACATTTTTCTACAATATTATGCCTGATAAAATTTGACAACAGATATAGAAGTAAAATTTTCTTTTATTTAGAAATCTTTTCCCCCCATCCCATTTGGGTCTACAGCTTTTCAGATAAAGATTTGCAATCATTTGCTTTGAATAAAAAGTGAAGAATTAGCAATCACAAGAAACTGACTTATAATGATTAAATACAGAATGTACAGAAACTTTATTTTCAGTGATTTTAGAACAAACTCCTGAATTTAAGCACGCTGTGCTGCTGAAATAATTTTTTCATACACAAACACCATGCCAGGAATAAATGATCTTTTATAAGAAAGTGGTGAGTGAACAAACCATTCTGTGTCATCCTCCTAAACGCTGCTGCTGTCAGCTGACAGCTGAGCTTCATCCTCTTTCTGTCACGTTCAGCTGGAACATACACGGTCTGGAGCCGCTCATTATTTACACCGTTAATATCTTCATCAGAAACTTCCTCATCTTCTTCAAAAACAATCGATATGTCACTTAAATCTTCGCTATAATCGCGCACTATACCTTCGCTGTCCATGTCTCCCTTTTGGTAAACAGCGCGGCGCTGCGACACATCTACTCGAATGACGTCACAGCCGTCGCAGTGAAAAAGTAGGTCAACTCAGAGGCGGGAAAATTCAAATTCTCAGATAAGTAACGAAACATCTAAATCCTTGTTCAGTGTAATTTTATGGTAAAAACCAAAGACGTGGAAAAAGCTTTTTTTTTATTCTTCAAGAATATGTAAAAACGTCATTTCGTGGCAGGGACACTTTAAGAAGCGGACTTGCTCTTTCTGAAAAGCAGCGAAGCAATGAACCAGTGAAGCAGTGGGTTGGAGCACTGCTTCGTTGCTTCAAGAACAGCCGGTGCAGAAGCAGTTTATTACAGACCCGCTGCAGGGTCTGTAATCATTGCAAAGAAATGATCATCTTCCCGATAAAGCAACGGTCGCTCTGAAGGACTGATATACGGAATTGTTAAGCAAAAGGCGATTGATGTTGGTGGATCGAATAATTTTTTAATGATTCTCTAAAAGAACCGGTTCTCGATACCCATCCCTTGCTCCCCCTGAAGAACTCTGGCACCCCCATGGGGAGGGTGCCTCACAGTTTGAAAACCACTGATTTATAAAAAAAAAAGTAAGTTTTAGGCCTGTTTTATTGACCAAAGGATTAATAACTTAATTAAAAATATTGAATCTGGTCATATATTTAATACTTGCATAATGTCTTTATCAGTGGAATGTACCCTGAAATTTTGTGGTAATTGGAGTTCTGCTACCGTGCAAAATGGGCCATTGCCATAAGTTATAGGAAAGGCTATTTATATAGTTATTTATTCATTCATTTGCAGCAGCAAACTGTGCCAGCATCATCACATTCTATTTAATATTAAAATGCATAAAGGTTTCTACAGAATTCTCACGTGGGTTTCCGGGACATGCTGGGCAGTTCCTGTGGGTCCCCTGGGACATGCTGGATGGTAGTAAGGCTGCTGCTGGTCCTGTTTGACCACTAGATGGCAGTCAGTCATTGCAGTTGGTTTGGATTGTGCCGTCATCTGTCTAAAAGGTTTTTGTTTTTGTTTTTTTCCATTCAGACTTATGTTTGGTTGTTTATGAATAGCTGAAGGGTTCTTTCACAAACAGTCTTCCTGCTCACCTCTGAGATGACTCTAAAACTTAGAAAGCAGCTAAGACTTCTTGGACTTCTTTCTTTTCCTATTTGGGCTGATTGTGATTTTTTTGTGGCGAGTTAAAATATACAGGAAAGTGAAGTGAAAAATTAAACGTTAATAGCTGAAGATGGATCGGTGGGGGGGGTGGGGGTGGTTTAAGGATTTGGACTTGGGTTTGATTCCTGATCAGGCTGCCTGTCTGTGTCCTTGAACTTCATCTCTGTCGTCCCAGTCCACCGAGCTGTACATGGGGTACCAGTGGGCCTCGGGACTTTTTTTTACATCTAAGATAAAAAATGTTACTTCTAACTGATGTTGGTTTTTGTGTTTTGTAGGTGCAGAAACTAGATATCGCCTCCCTGTTCATCTCCTTATGTGTCTGAGTTTACTGGACATTTATGTGAGTGCAGCGCCCTCTAGCCCACCATGTCCCCATACCCCTCGCTGCTGAGTCCGTTACTTGGTCTCGGCATGCTCTTCCTCTCTTCAGGTCTCTCCTCAGCAGACAAAAGGCCGCCAGGACCGCCCAGTGCCGGGCCAGAGCTCAACGTAACGCGGGGGAACTGCTCCGGTGGATGTAAGTACAGTCAGGATTTAGTCTGAGGGTTCAAAATTACTCCATAAATATCCTAAAATTACAGTTTTTACAGGACTTTAATAACAGCCGTTACCTCGGTGCGCACTCTGAGGGTACGTGTCTGACGAGGCCTCAGATGGTGCGAACGGGAACTGTCACCGAGGATGTACAATCCTCTGGTATTAACATATTAATGTACCTGTGTGTCTGTGGTAGTTTTTTTTATTTTTTTTTAGAAAATGGTTTAAATGTTGAAAAATGACCCACTTCTATTCTTAAAAAATAAAACAAAACAAAAAAAAAACATCATGCAGACTCCATGTTCAGGTTCCCTTCGGAACAAAGTGTTATGCCTTCTTCTTCTTGATGAAAATATTGACCAAACCTCTTAGAGGTCAGCAAGGTTATTTCTGAGTTTCAGTTTCAAGTTTCAGAGTTGTTGTCCGTCTCTGTGGATTATTCCTGAAGTGTAATTTCATGAATTTTTGTAAAGACTTTTGATCTTTATTGAATATTGTGGCCTTTGTTCAGGTATTCCAGGAAGTGTCACTGAAAATGCAACACATTCCGATTCGACAGACCCACCACAGAACAACTTATTCACCACGTCAGACCTTCACACCACCAACGTTAATCTGGATGACCATCTGCAGAACCAGTCTTCCAGTCCAACGTTACCCATTCCAGAAAACCCCATTGTCCACGAGCTGAATGAGTCCTCAAATGCCACTGGCCGAACTGAATCAAGCCTGTCTACAGGAAACGAAACTCTTTCAAACTCATCATTCATTTTACCAAACACTCAAGTTCCAGCTCTACGAATCGTAACCGCAGTGGCTGTACATCAAACCGTCACGACCACCGAGCCAGATAAGAAATTACAAACAAACAATACTCTTACAAAAGTGACTTCTACCACCACTCTGCCGCCACTGACGACCGCTGCGCCCCCACAGCCATCGACGGCCGCCACGGGCACTGCCCTGCCACCAACGGCTGCCACGCCCCCACTGCCACCAATGACCACCACATCTACAAGGTCTCCAACATCAACCACAAAGACATCTTCAACAACAACCACAGAAGCCAAACCTACACAAACCACCATCACGGTCAAAACACTGCCTACTCCAGCAACAAAACGCCCATCTTCATCGGCAACACTGACGCCATCGCCCGTTCAGTCCAACACTTCCACAGCGACCACCAGTCACCACGCTATGCCGGTCCCTCCAGAAACCAAAGTCGCTGTGGTGGTGGTAACTGGGGCGGATCTCACCCAACAGCTTGTGGACACTGCTACCTTACTGGCTGTCCTCCTCTTTGGGTTACTCTTTTTCCTGGTTACCGTGGCAATTTTTGTAACACAGGCTTACGAAAGCTATCGCACCAAGGACTACACACAGGTGGACTACCTGATTAATGGGATGTACACGGATTCTGGGGTGTGAAGGAGCGTGCGGACCTGGTGACGGGTGGTGACCTACTGACCCCATACAGACGGTTATGTGGTTTGGGGGGAAAGATAAACTACATTGACTACATTGACCAGTAACAATGTTTGACAGCTTGTTTTGTATCATTAATTCTCTTATTGCTAACAAAGATCCCAATATTCCTACAACAGTCTTAAAAAGTTTAAAACTAGTTTGTGTTGGTAACACTTCACGAATTTGTACTTACAGAAGCTGCTGCAACACAGTCTGTTTAAAACGTATCAGGATGTCTCGTGTTGAACCTGGATGTTCTCACCACATTCAGAACTGGTTGATCATAGCTCATGAGTCCGTCGTCTCTGCGTTGACGCTTTTGATGCTAAACAGATTTTAACACGCGACTCCAGTATTGTGTCTGTGGATTCCAGTTCTGGAAGATGAGACAGATCCTGCAACTACACAAACGCACCTTCAGGCCTTTTTTCACCTGCGCAACCTGCAACTGTTGCAGAATCCTGTCCATTCCTGTGAGCCGGCGGGTTTCCTCTTTGCTTCTCAAACATGACGGGAACTTCGCACAAAATTGATTAGCCGCCATGCCATGTTTGTGGTCGGTTTGATGGAAATTCAGTCATTCATTAATGCACTCAATGAAAGATTAACTGCAGCATGGATGACCAAAGCCGCCATCCATCAGCGGAGGTTCCAGAGTCGCGTAGGAGTTTTTTGTATATTAGTGAGCTCGTGTGTAGGTCTGGTGGGAACGGTTACAAGTTAGCCAAAGTATCACCACGACTTTTACAGGAAACTCAGAAGGGAAGTTTGATGGCATAAATTCTTGGTCACTTTTTCCTTTCATGTATTGAACTTTTGGGTTTTGTGAAGATTTAAAACGGCTCGGTGTCGAACGGCAAACGTCCACAGTCACAGTCCCCTCGTCAGCTAATCAGCAATGGTCAGAAGCCAAACAGGAAATGGCAGCGATCGGCAGAATGTCACACTGCTGCAGACAAGCTCAAAATTCTTGGACAGAACTTTCCACCATCATGGCTCAGGTCCAGAGTCGTGACTTGTTGAAACGCTGCAGGATGCGTGTGATGCTACATCTGCTTACATGTGTAGCTGTTCTCACCGTATGGGATGGAAATGCGTCATTTGAAGGTTGTTTGCTGCAGTTTCACATTAGCACCACTGGATTTATCCACACAGTTTGAAGCGAGGAAACAGACTACTGGTGTTGTTTGCTAGCTGCTTGGTAATAATCCACACCAATGCAGAGAGTCGTGGTAGTCACTGTTAGCCATGGGTTTAGATTAAAACGTGGTTGAGATACAAATGAGAGGGTTCTTGGGTCTCACTCTGTCAGACAAGTGGTTACTTAAAGTGAGACTCTGAGGAGGATCAGGTGCATCATGGGGCCACATCCGCTACTACATTTTGTCCATGTGGTGCATTTCTGTGGTCGTTGTCCAGCATGCAGGTGTCTGTGTTGTGGAGGTCAAGCACACACCCACATTTCATGTGACACGGTTAGGAGGTGGGGTGGACTGGTTGTCTGCCTGGGTCGTTGTCATCCAGGATCCGTGGTGGTTCCGTATTAAGGCGGATGCGGCACCAATGGATGCTTCCTGACTGATCAACCTTAACACAGCGATCAGTCCGCTGCCACGATGCAACACTTTGAAACCAGTTTAACTTGCAGACAAAAAACAAAAAAAAAAATCACATCTCTGACGATGGACCAAAACTGAATTCAGTACTGAGCGACCATCAGAATCGTTGACTGTTTTTCTCGACTTTGGAGAGTTTTTGTTCTGCGTTCAGGGGCCGGGTAAAAAAGGTTGCTGGCAGGTTTCCTTCCTTTGGACGTGAAGACGTGTAGAAGCCACTGAGACAGTTTGTCTGAACGCTGCAGTGATGCGTCCAGACTTATTTCACACTGTGTCCTCGAGTTTCACTTCAATTCACTTCAGGCTGTTTTTCAGTGTTTGTTTGCTGCAGTGAATCATGGGAAAACAGCCATAACAGATTATTAGAATATTTAGTTCACACTGAAAGTATTTTTGAATATATTGGATTGTTAGTTAAATCCACTAATGTGCCTGGTACTTTATTTTGCAGTTTATTTTTTGCATTTCATCTATAATTGAATTTCTTCAGTGAGCTTCATGTGCACTTTGTCAGAAAAGTCTTAATTCTGCTCACTTACATATGGAATAATTTTTGTTAAGACTTTCTGCAGATGTGTCATCAGCCCTCAAGACGTCCTTGAAATTCTGAAGTGTTAAAAAATAGAAATGTCTTCCGTTTCTTCAGTTTTTCTGACTTCATGTATGTTTGATACAGCGCCTACTAAAAAAACAAATAAATAAATAGTAACGTAACCCTGTTGGGCTTTTATGTGATTTATATAGTACAAAAAAAAAATCTAAATTCAAAAACTAACCCTAAAAGTTAAAGTTGATCTCACCACCAGGGGTCGCCAGTTCTCCTGCTGGAGGTCACCTGCTCCACATTTTCTCACCCTCTTAACCAGACAACCGGACGAATATGAATTGGACCGGATACTAGCCTCCATTTCCCACTCCTAAATGACCAATAGGAGAACAGCGCTCGTGCCACATCAACATGAGGCTGGCACGTGAGGGGATTCCAGCGCTGCTCTCCTATTGGTTGTTTAGGAGTGGAACTCTCACTCCAAGATGGAGGCCAGTATTGGCCTAGTTCATAGCCGGCCCGGTTGTCGAGCTAGGAGAGGGAAGCCAGTATCGGCCCAACTCAGGGCCGGTTGTCGGGCTATACCCACTCTGCTCCACCCACTGCTAAATGTGCTCAGCCAATCAGGAGTGAGGAAACCTCAGATTAAACAGGTGCAGCAGGTAGACCTGCAGGTCAGGCGACCTCCAGGACCCGGTTGTTGACCTCTGCTCCTCGCTGTGAGTGATCTGAGTGACGTCCTGTGACATGTTGTGGTACGTGCTTTAATGGCTCCGCCTCCTGCCGGTCAAGCGTCACTCAGCTTCTCAGTCTGATCCGGTGCATCCTGCAGGTTTCTCTTTAAGTACTGGGTTACCTCAGTACTCCTCGGAACAGTAAAAGTACTCAGGATGTGAATATTTATGAATCACTATTTATCACCTTTATCTTACAGGTTTCTCATAACAGTAACTTTATAACATGTTGTCACGGTAACAAACTCAAACCCGATGTTACTGTAATAATGTCGCTTGTAGTCAAACTTTGTCTTCCGGTCTGATGACTCGTCTGTTTTTATTTGCATTTCACAGTTTTTTTTTTTTTTTTTTTTTTTTTTTTTTTTTTATGTTTGGGGAGTGTTTTGGTCACTTTTATAAACATTAGGTGTCGTGAGCATTATGGGTAAGGGGGGGGGGGATCATTTCCCCCCCCCCCCCCATTTCAAATTTGTTGAAGAACTGGGAGAAGAAATGTCTGTTGTCCTTTATTTCACATTTTCTGCGGTTTACACAGAAATGACCAAATAATTATTGAAGCACATTGTTTGTTGAAGCCATTGGAAACATAGAAGCCATTGTGACTAAATGAATGAATGTGATGGATTTAAAGCTGTATCTTAAAAATAATAATTTCTTTCTGCAGTGTGTTTGTTTAATGTGGGGAACGTTTGAGTTTGACTTTAAATGATTTTTATTTGATGTTGATGTTATGCTTTATTTTTCTTTTAACAGTATTTGATTCACCTCTTCTTTCTAAATGCAGTAACCATTTACAAAGTGCAATTTGGAAGTTAAATAATGTCACTAGAAATGATCATTTCAAATCATTTCCATTATCTTTTTCAATTATAGACTACATCTGAACTTTTTTTTTTTTTTTACATGGAAGTGTGAGATTCATCAGTTGTCCTGTAGGAGGAGCTAAGTTTTTAGTCTTCTTCGTTTCTGTCAGAGAAACAGACTTAAAGCTGTTTACTCTAGTGCCCCCTACAGGGCAACTCAGAAGTATCTACGTGTGCGTGCACTTGACATGTCACCTGCGGTTTGTTTTTTTTTTTTTTTTTGTTTTGTTTTGTTTTTAGAAAACTAGTTTTGCATTTACTGCTTATGAAACTTTTTTAATCTGTAGATAACTGAGGCATCCACATGGTGGCGCTGTAGATATGAATTTGTTTGGATGCTCTTCAATAAGGACCGTTTCCTCCACATTTGTGGATTTGAACTTTTCCACAGTGGCAGAAGAAGGAAAAAATTCTAAAGGGTCATTCCATGCCAAATGGGTCAAATTTTAAAACAATTCCTCACATGACCCCTTCCAAAAAAAAAAAAAAAAAAACTGCTTGTTCCCCTGCCAGAGAAATAGAAATACCCCAAGCTTTAATGAGCCAGCTCTAATACTTAAAGCACAGGAGCAGTTTCAAAATCGCACCATTTTTCTTATTTGAAAAAAGCACTTTCTGGCCAACTTTGGAGAGCAATATAGCCTAGCCAAATTAAGTGAAACCCTTCAAACTTACCATTTTAGGTAAAATCATACTGGAAAAGCCATATCGGGCATCAAAACAACGATATCTGGCTTCATTTTTTATCCAGCTGTTTTTAAAAACTGCCAGAAATGGTATTTTTTTTCTAAATGAGGTCTGACTTTGAGCATGCACTGTGTCAAAATAGATTAATGCCCACACTTCTCCTTACAGGCATAGACTCGTATGAATCAGTTACAACACCAGAATGTTTCATTTTTCCATTTCAGCCAAAATTGTGCTTGTGAGGGAAAAATTGAAATCGTGCAATTTCGATTTTTCGCAAAAATACCCTATAATTCACCACAAAAATCACCAGGTGAGCAATTGATTAAAAAATTGAAATTTCAACCATGCAATTACATGGATGTGAAGATGATATATACAAAATGTCAAGTTTGGGCAAGAAATATTTCTATTTTAATTATTTTTTTACAATAGGCAATATTGTATGAAATCACACATTGACTATATGGTAGGTTTTAATCAATGGGCTAGAAATGTGAATATAGTTATTACATAACTATAATAATTATACAATTATTTTAACTTGGCAAAAAACTGTATTGCCGATGGATGCAACAGCACAGGGTACCCAAATGAATGATAATTTTGACAATTTCCCAGAAAAAGGTCAGGCTATATCTAGAATTTCCCAGAAGGTGGGATTAACTGAACAACCTCATTTCAAGCTGGTTTCCCAGAAATAGGTCGAAGAATTTCTGTGAATTCTGACCATTCCCTAATCATGTTCTCATCAATCATGGAGGCAAAATGTGCTCTAGGGTTGACTTTGCAAGATGAATGTCATCAAAAGACTGTGTAAGACAATTTTGCAAGTACAGTCTGAATGACAGTGATCAGAACAAAATTGAGTCACTTCTCCCAGGGTTTTTGCACACATAACATGCATACTGATGACAAATATTATTGCAGTAGCTGATTTACTATTAGCCTTTTTGCCTGTGCTGTGTCTGCAGAAAACACGTTTTCCCGTAAATAACCCAAGAACGTACTTTTCGGACATGATGGCTTTGTTTGGTATACATTAGATTAAGAGCACTTTGTCAATGTGTGCATTTTAAAGATTAGTAAGAAATATTACTTTTTTCACTGTGTATTTAACTATTAAGTATAAGAACTGAATCATTCAGGTAAACCTTGAAAGTATTTTTAGATTACATGACATTGTATATCGTGTTGTTGCATCTGTATTCATAAAAATTGACTTCAGAAAAATTAAAAATATATAAATATTTCTTGCCAAAACTTGAAATTTATGTAATCTTTACATCCATATAATTGCATGGTTGAAATTTCAATTTTTTTTTATCAATTGCTCACCTGGTGATTTTTGTGGTCAATTATGGGGTATTTTTGCGAAAAAATTGAAATTGCGTAACTTCAATTTTTCTCTTGCAAGCAAAATTTAAGCTGAAATGCAAAATTGAAACATTCTGGCACTGGAACTAGTTCATGAGAGTCTATGCCTGTAAAGAGAAGTGTGGGTATTTATCCATTTTGACACAGTGCATGCTCAAAGTAAGACCTTTTTTAGAAAAAATACCATTTTTGACAGTTTTTAAGAACAGTTGGATAGAAAATGAAGCCAGATACCATTGTTTTGATGCCAGATATGGCTTTTCCAGTATGATTTTGCCTAGGATACTAAGTTTGAGGGGTTTCACTTAATTTGGCTAGGCTATATTGCTCTCCAAAGTTGGCCAAAAAGTGCTTTTTCAAATACAAACAAAAATGCTGCGATTTTGAAACAGCTCCTGTGCTTAAAGTATTAGAGCTGGCTCATTAAAACTTGGGGTATTTATATTTCTCTGGCAGGGGAACAAGTGCAGTGTTTTTCACTTTTTTTTGGAGGGGGTCATGTGGGGACCACTGGCTGACTTGGCATGGAATGACCCTAAAATACAAACCATAAGTGAAGTTTGAATGCGTGAGGAGGCGTGTCCCAGATTAAAGGGTGAAATTGTATGGGTTTTTTTTTTTTTTCGTAATTATTGTATGGCCTTGCCTTACAATATAAAGCGCCTTGGAGCAAATTGATTGTGTTTTGTTCGCACAGTATCAAAACACTATTTTTCATGTCATTTGGTGTTTTATTTCGAAAAATGTGAATTGAATTGAATTGTGCGTCATGAGATGACGGCGTAATTGTCTGAGGTGCCGATTGGCTCTTTAAATGAATCTAAAAGCGACGTGGTGCTTTACATGAACACGCCACGTGAGGTTTGAGCCTGTTCCTGTGTAAAGGAAATGACAATCAATTATGGCTGCTCTCGTGGCTACAACCCCAAAAACAGTGGTTAGGAGCAGCAGCCAATAACAGATATTGATTAGTATTGGAACATTGATTGGTGTTGGATCACACAGATATAAACTCTGAAACATGTTTCAGGGTTTAATGAATCAGTTCTCTGAGGAGGCAGAGCAGCTGAGTGGACAGAGTAGATTTAAAAAACAAAAACCCTCTCGAATCTGGCTTTTAAATCAGGAGTATTAGATTTTATTTACTTGGAGAAACCTATTATAAAGCTGAAACTTTCTTGATGGAATCAGTCGTCCATCATCACCAGCGTCCTGTGATCTGGCTTCAGGTCATTTAAATGTCATTTATACAAAATTGCAGCTTATTGAACATGAAACAAAGTGGCAAAAGAACCTTCACGGTGGATTTATTAAAGTGATGTTCATCATCATCGAGTGTGTTTTTATTTGAAACTCTTCAGTGGTCAGATTTGCTAACGATCAGTCATGTTTGTCTCTGTGCGACTGTTCCTGTCTGTGTCTTTGTCTCTGTCACTGTGTCTCTGTCTGCCTGCCTGTCTCTCTCTGTCTGTCTGTCTCTCTGTCAGTCTGCTGCTTTCAGTCTGTTTGGTTGATTTTTAATGAACTTGTGGCTGCAGGTTGACCTCAGAATTTCACTTTAAAGGGTTCACTTTGGCAAAGGTCAAGGTCACTGGAATCAAAGAATTTGATGTTGACTGTCAGAGTTGAAATCTGTAAAAAGCAACTCAGTTAACTAAACACAGAGAATGATCACGCCAGAGACTGAATTTCATTTCCTGATCAGGGAGAGCAGCATGACCCCTCGTCACTGTCCGTCAGTCAGCTCTGAAGTTCCCGCCCACTTTGCTCCTGAATTTATTAACACACAGACATATTACAAAACAATATACAAGGCACAGCTGCGTTTCTTCAGTCAATTCATTCTGTATCACTTCGCACCTGGAAGGCGCCCTGCAGTCTTACTCAGACAGATAGTAATTGTTCTTCAAATTGAAACATTACAGTGCCAGCCTTGAACTAGTGTATAGGCTG